>NW_011350084.1:0-3142 GCF_000735185.1 Notothenia coriiceps
CTCAAACACAGACACACACACACACACACACACCCCCCAAACACACACACACACACACACACACACACACACACACACACACACACACACACACACACACACACACACACACACACACACACACACACACACAGACAAACTGCAGTTTACCTTGACTCAATCCAACACACAGCTTCTTCACTACTGAAAATAGTCCCTTAGTGCTCTGTTAGTGTTCTGCTATTTGAAGGACATTTGTAAAAGCTGCTCAGTTTTGTTAATCCAAGTCCGCTAACTAACTTTCACTTAACCCTAAATGGATGACAAAAACACAACTGACAATATATTCTCTTACAACTTGGCCAACTCCATCCACTGAGGATAACCGTAATACAGTGGCAGCTCTGAGTGGGGGAGTCAATTCCAACATAGAATTGCAAAAAAATGTATGAATATAACATAATCATTTTAACCCTTGTATGAGGTTAGAACATTTGGCAAAACCAGACAATATTGTGCCATCATTTCATCACATTTTTCAACACAGATTGGAGGATTAGCGCCACCAGTTGTAAAACCCTAACTCTAACCCTAAACCCTAACCCTAACCTCTGAAAATATACAAAAGATCACAATTTTCTGAATTTCATAAGCATCTTTTCAATTCTCCATGTAATAATAACACCTTACTGAAAGTGATATTTAGCTTATTTTCCAATGTTCTCCTACTACATTATGGCATATTTATGCAAATTACATGATGAATACGTGTTTTATTGTAATAATGCATAATTACCTTACAGAGTTCATTCTGATGTTGCCATTTGCTACTAACGATATCTTCAGTTCATCTCTAAATGGTGAGCTGTTATTACAGTCATTTATTTCCATTGTATACTTGTTTGTTGTCTCTTTGCACTCAGGCATCTGTTGCATCTCGTTTGCACCACTCCCACAACAGTCAATCTAGAAAATAATTGGCAAGTTTGATAGACGGAGGGGATTATAAGCATTACTGCAACGATGATGAGGATCTTCCACCACTACCATTAATATGATGATTCTGTTGTTCTTGCACCCCGAGACATATAATCTAAAAGCCTTAGACATTATGTGGGTGTGTAGAATATGATTATAGGCTTTCATTATACACATAAATAGAAGAGAGAGAGCCGGATAAAAAATAAGAGGAGGAGGGCTGCATCTGTGCGAAGAATGGAGGAAACAGCTTCATAAGAACAGGAAAAAAATCTGAAAGACAGGAGCCATACAGAAAACTGAGAAATATAGGGAAATGAAAGACATAGGTAAAAGAAAAAGGCAGATACTGATAGAAGGAAAGAGAATAGAGGAAGATAAGCATTAATCCACCTGTCACATGCAGAGATGTCAAACAAAGTGACTTCTCTACAGCTACGGGGAATCCATTTAGTCTGCTAATAGCTGCTCTTATCAACCACTGACTCACTGTAACAGCACAATGTCATCGTCCTAATGCTCTAAGTACTGCCTGCAGTGGGGAACATATACTGTCTTCACTACGGGGTAAAACAAAGAACCTTTAATATTCAGTGTGAACAGGTTGTTGACTTTTTGTCACTAAATCCAACACTGAACAACAAAGTATAACGTAGCAAAATGTTTATTCACTTTCCTGTAATATTAAAGAGTTCTTATTCTGCTTTTTGGGGTTTTCACCTTCCTGTAGTGTGTTCTATAGGTTTGTGTGCATGTAAATGGTCTGCAAAGGCTTAAATCCCTAGACTCCATTGGACTCCTTTGTTTACTTCCAGAACATAGTGACATCACTACGTTACACTTGTGCTTCTATTGGCTAGTGCTCAAACTCATCGTACATGATAGGCTAAGGGTAGGCACATATCTGAAACATCTTTAAGTGGTTGACCAATCACAACAGCTAACCAATCAGAGCAGACTGGGCTCTGGTTTCAGACAGAGGTTGAAAAGAGGTGCTGCAGCACAGACAGTATGAGAAAAATAAAGAGCTTTTTGAACATTAAAGCATTGAGACATGTCCCAGTAGAGACACTAAATACTGATGTGACCTGCTCTATCGAAATCAGTCGCATTGACCCGAAGACACATTTTGAGTTGTATACACTGTTGGAAAGAAGAGATCTCTAGCTTTCTAATGATATCAGGATTGTTGTTGTACTCCAAATATTAAGCGAAATATGTCACATTATATAATGACTGTCACCGAGTCGTCATTTTGAGAAAAAGGCCTTCAAAGTTTCCTCTTCTCTGGAATCCATCCATCTGATTGATTATTAGCAAATGATAAAAATTCTACGGAGGGAAGATATTTTCGTTTGGATTACTGGTCTGGGGGAAGCTCGCAAGTGTGTATGTGTTTGTGTGTGTGTGTGTATTGTGTTTGTTTCCCAGGGAAAACACTCACGAGAAACACCGGCTGTTGTTATGCCTGCTGTTACGTCAAGTTACTCCGTTCTCCGCTTGTAATTACCACTTACAAGCTTCAACTTTATGTTTATCATCTGAATTTGCCGAAACAAGTTTCATATTCTGAAAGCCAAGACTTTGTTTATTTGAAATCAAAGAAAACACCCGAACCCCGAACGCAAATCCACGTTTATTTTGAAATGAGTCGTTGCGACTTCCGACTGATTTCGATAGAGCGGGTCACATGAACCTGAAAATGAGCAGAATATGTCCTCTTCAAATAATAAAATGAATATCAATCTCACATCTGCAAGGATACAGCAACGAGACGGCTAGCTTAGCTTAGCATTCAGACTGGAGACAGGAGTACAGCTTCCCTATCGCCATCTAAAGTTTAAGAAATCTGTCTGTCAGCACTAATTATTAAACACGGCCTTCACTCACAGAGCTAGCTGAGCGGTAGCCTGCAGGTGAAGGCATGGCGTTGGCTCGCTGTGTAAATGTTTGATCATCTCTCTCCTAAGACTCACCTGTGTGTTAAGGAGCCCGCCTGAGGCTCAGTGTGTGAACTACGAGGGTTCAACACATCAAGAGTCGGTTCACAGGAGCCAACAAAAGCAAACATTATCAGGATAATAATAATAGTAATAATAATAATAATACATGGGACTCTTATAGCGCTTTTCATGAAACTCAAAGACGCTTTGACAGAGAATTAAGAAAAGACAAAAAAAAAAAA
>NW_011350085.1:0-3285 GCF_000735185.1 Notothenia coriiceps
CGAGAGAGGGTTATTTCTTATTTGTGAATAAACGTCCCTCCGGAGCGTTTGCAATGAACGGGCCGGGAGCATGTTGTTTCTTACATGACCACTAGAGCACCTATACACTTTAAAACTTGCCTCTGGGTCGTAATAAGGGCATGAACAATCAGCCTATATGGTCGTTTTTTGTAGGAGGACAGGCTGGTACTACAGCGTCTCCAGCGCTTTCGAGCGGTCTCGTGTGAACGGACACGTTTCTGGTGCCTGTTGCGTGTGGACGGAAGACTTCTTTGATAACGATTGCGGTCAGTTTGCGTTATCGTCCTTGTGTGGCTCCAGCCTAAATGTCATGTTACCAATTATACTGTTATATACAGTTGCAGCTCCCTGTTCATGTGTGTTTGTTATCTTGCTGATCATGATAATTGCCATGTAATCATGTTTATGTGAAGCATTTGTAATTAAGCACCACTTAAACTAACCGTAATCTGATTATGCTCGAATGCATTCCTACAGTGTCTTAATGAGGCCTTGTGTTAGTTTCATAAAGACGAGTCAAGAGTCTTGTTGGAAAATCTGAATATCAACATAGATATATCGTTTTTGCTGCTGAAAAACAGTATTCTTTCTGGTTCATGGCTTAAAAAACTTTGCTCTTTTACTTTCCCTTTGTCATCCTTGGTATTCTTCCAGCTTCTTGTTGTCCTGCTGCAGAGTTCAGGACCTCTGACTTCAGATGTATTAGACTGTCAGTGGACTCAGCAGTACCGTATTTGATACCTAGAGCTCATGTTGTGTGTGTGTGTTTTGTTGAACTTGTTTGAACGCGCATAGATGTGTGCGAGTCGAAATAGTGCAGTGTAATTGCGTGTGTGTTGCCCGCATAGTGTGTAATCATCACCTGTACCTCAGTGTGGGAGTCACAGGTCAGGGATTGGAGCTTTAAGATGCTCTGCACTCACACCATCCACATAAACACAATTGACCGATCCAGTGGATTTGGCCGTGGTCCTCCGAAGGAGACTTCACTACATCTGGGTTGGTCTTACCTCTAGATCTGAACAGTGTGTACACAGAGATAGTGAGGACAGGATTTGTTCACCAGTGGTTTTAGCTGCCTTGGAAATTAAGTTCTGATCTTAGTAAAAAAAAACTGCTTTGTGCCCTGTACTACAAAGCAAGATTTGGGGTAAGCGAGGTAACTTTGGGTTAACTCTGAGTTTTTTGGTCTTTTGACGCTGGTTCGCCTTTCGCGGTGTGAATAATAGGCATGGTAACATGGTAAAAAGCACCGTCTATGGACCAATCAGAGCTCAATGCTTTGAAGACATATTCCATACTCAAGGAAACACAGTTTGAACTGCCAAAGGCAGGAAAGACGGTTATCAATAAATTGCTGAGAGACTTTTTGTAATTCGGTAGAATGCCCCATATACTCTCTCTCTATATATATATACATATAGAGAGAGAGAGAGAGAGAGAGAGAAAATATGGGGCATTCTACCGAATTAGTACAAAGTGCGGTCCCACAACAAGAAAAACTATAGATATTTACTAAGAATATGTTATGGTCTATTCAAACACAAGGCATTATATTAGATAGTGATAAGCTTAATATGGCTGAGCCTGGTTTTTAGCCACATCCCTGCATTTTTGACAAGGCAGTGACACTGCATCCCTGTTATCTTATTATACTATTGTTAGGCATACATTATAGGTCTTGGATATATAAAAAAACATGTCTATGAAGTGTCTTGCTCAAAATACCAACAGATCATGCATTCTAGCCTCACCCCCCTCTATTTCAGCCTGTTACTAAAGTGCTGATTCTGGGTCAGTAGCTTCAAACATTCACACTTCAACATAAGGCATGTTATGAGTTAAGATTAAGCGTACAAAGTCAATTACGTTTAGCTAGAAACTTATTTTCTCCCACGTTACGTTTGTTATGAACGTATCTCAAATACGTTTATTTTCCACATATCTTTGCCATTTATTGTCTTGCTTATAATAATGATAATAGTCATTTATAAATATCATTCTAGAGCACACATTTGAAAAAAGTAGGCGAGGCTGTAGTTTTGCCAGCTGTTACTCTCATGAGCGAAGCCGAAGATAATAGTTTTAACATGCCAAAAAGCTGCTGTGTCATTTATTGCACCTCAAACATTAAAACAAATCCAGAGTTACGTGTTTCTGTGCTTCCTCTAAGAAGAAAGGACAGTAAGAGAAGATCTCTGTGGCTTCAGGCTTGATTGCCGTTCAAATGACAGCGTTGGTTTCCCCAAAAGTGGGCGGGGCTGTAAAGTGACGTAGATTTTACTCTCATCTATTATTCAAAACAATTCTATTTATTCTAACGTTAATTACATGCCAGTGTTTTATCTTTTTATTTATTTGTTTTTATTTTAAATCGTATAATGTCGGACTTTTTTTCCCGTCTGTGAGGAAAATAAATGGGGCTTAGAGCCTCAAAATACTAAATCTGTATTTTTTTAAATCTTTTTTTCCTTCTAATTTGTTATTATTTTCTAAATAATGCACTGTTATTTACTAAACAATAACACACAATTATCCTTGTTTTTATTTATTCGTTTAATTCTATAATCTTGGGCTTTTTAGCCGTAAATAAAGTCACCGGAAACAGACGTAGGCCTATAAGGGACATTTCGAGCGATACACACCACAAACCACCCACTGAACAGATTACCCAAGATCCTCAGATTGAAGCTAATTGATTGGATGTTTTAGCCACAATGCATGTTGGGATATGATGTTAATGCAATATGATATCCGAAAACATAAAAAAAAAAAAAAGATAATACTTTATTCCGAGTGTTCTTGCTTTTCTCTTTGGAAGTCATCACATAACTGCATTGTAATACACGGTTTGGCTGCATTACATATTATATATCTGCTGTAGTTCTTTATTTATAGAGCCCTGATGAGAAGACTTCAATTAATCAATCAATCAATCAATGTTTATTTATATAGCCCAATATCACAAATGTTACATTTGTCTCAGTGGACTTCACAGTTTGTACAGAATATCAGTATGACAATACGACACCCTCTGTCCTTTGACCCTCACATTGTACAAGGAAAAACTTCCAGAGAAAACCCCACAGTTTAAAGGGGAAAATGGGAGAAACCTCAGGGAGAGCAACAGAGGAGGGATCCCTCTCCCAGGACGGACAGACGTGCTTCTGGACAAACTTGAAGAACTGCCGCCAAAACTGAATATGTGACGTGGATCATAAATATATCAACAATTAAACAACATCTTGCATTTCTTTTCACAAA
>NW_011350086.1:0-1780 GCF_000735185.1 Notothenia coriiceps
GGGGGGGTGGGGGGGGGGGGTGCTAGTGGAGTGCACGCGTCTCACACAAGCCTAGTTTGGTGGGCGGTACCCTGGAAAGAAATCTCTGCGTGAGAAATACAAGGTGTGGCGTGTGAGCGTGTGAATGGAGTGTGTCTCACGCCAAATGCATGAGACTTGAGAGCTCTGGTTTAAACAATTTCAAATGCATAATTTGAAAGCCCCCTTGGAGGCTTTCAAATTAAAGGTTACAGACATAGCTTTTAGAGAATTTGTTTTTTGCTAATTTTGAGGACATTTTAAGGTGCCATCTTTCAAATGCAATATGGTCCATTGAAGTTCCTTTGGGTAATTGTTGCAAGTGAAGGTGGGATGATTGGTAGCCATGTTGCATTCAAGAGTAATGGTCATTTTGTGATGTGCAAACAGACTGTCGTACAGGTAGGTAACTATGATATGCAGATCTAGGACCCAAGTGTGATGATAATTGCATCTTTCCGGGATAATTCAAGTGAACGCGGGGGGATCTACCCTCAGGCTGTAAATGGTATGAAAGGCAGTATAGGCCGGAGGAAATGAATTAGCGAAGACGTGATGTTTGACCCGTCCTACTAACCCTACGCTTCCTCGTCTCTGTTAGACGTGTGTTTGTAAAACCGATAACCCTTCATGCAATAAGCATGTGGAGATCTTCTGAGCAGATCAGCGGGGGACTTCTTGTTTCCCTGTGTTCTTCCTCCATGCTTTACACAGCTCAGCAGGGGGTCCGCGCCCCAGTTTCAACTTCCATCTGCATCACGGAGAGTTCCTCATGATTCAATGTTTTGTTTATACTGGATAATCGGTCCCTTAACCCAACTTACAAAAACAAATGTGCCGCAACAAATCCTATGCACGCAGTTTTGATCTGTTCATGAGATTTCAAATAACGAAAAGACAAAAAAACATAGAGAAGCATTCAGGGAGAATTACGTGCTTCAAATCGGTATCGGATCTGCGCCAAACTTTAACAGATTGTTTGGCGGCCGATGCTGCAACTTTCCACCAATTCTCATAAAAATGGTCGTTTCTCCGTACTCTTGCTGACATTCACACAAACAAACCAACAAAGTAAACACAAACATCCTTAAAGGAGGTAACTACAACACTTTGGAAGTTGTTTTGAAGATGTGAGTTCAATTTGATGGATAACTATTTCAAATGTGTATGTAAAATATGACCATGAAGCCAGTATTAGCTTAGCTTAGCATTAACACGTAGGTAGACGGAAACAGCCTGGGTTAATCACACCTCTACTAAAACATACGGTAAAGACTAACCCTGTAAGCTAGTCGACTAGCTTAGCTTAGCTTAGCATAAAGACTGTAAATAAAGGGAAACAGCTTTAGATGTATACTTAATCTTTATATCTTTAAACAATAACATCTCAAAGAGGCTTATTATTGCTTCAATTAGGGCAAAGTATCCAGAGACGGACTGTGATTTTGGTCTTTAATGGGATCTGTTGATTTGTTTGTTCACACGGCTTATCCTTTAATGGAAACACACCTCGGAGGTGTAAACACAGGCAGGATTATAAACCTGTGTGTGTGTGTGTGTGTGTGTGTGTGTGTGTGTGTGTGTGTGTGTGTGTGTGTGTGTGTGTGTGTGTGTGTGTGTGTGTGTGTGTGTGTGTGTGTGTGTGTGTGCGTGTGTGTGTGTGTGTGTGTGTGTGTGTGTGTGTGTGTGTGTGTGTGTGTGTGTGTGTGTGTGTGTGTGTGTGTGTGTGTGTGTGTGTGTTGGCGTGCGTGCGTGCGTGTGT
>NW_011350087.1:0-2265 GCF_000735185.1 Notothenia coriiceps
TCTCTCTCTCTCTCTCTCTCTCTCTCTCTCTCTCTCTCTCTCTCTCTCTCTCTCTTTCAATCTATTTAAAACTCATAACAAACAAATTAAATTCCTAAAGTTGAAAAATATAGCCTACTGATGCAAACAACATTGAATATGGACTTGACATTATTCTGATTAGGCCTAGCCTACATTGCAAATAAGCAGACAGCGCTGCTTTTCACACACACACACACACACACACGCACGCACGCACGCACGCACGCACACACACACACACACACACACACACACACACAGGGGCGCCGTAAGGGGGTGAAAAGTTAGGATGATTCTAAGGGCCCGTGACTGACAGAGGCCCCAATTATTTTAGAACATTAAGAAAAAAATGTTTAAGTAACCAATGTGATATCTTTTCATGGGGCCCAAAATCCCTGGCGGCGCCCCTGCACACACACACACACGCACGCACGCACGCACGCACACACACAGACACACACACACACACACACACACACACACACCTTGCGTTTTGAACACTGATAAATCCGAAATGGATGAACAAACTTTGCAGCCCAGTTTCGGATGGTGGTATCATCGGCAAACAAAATGAATTTTAACATGTCGCAGGTGTTGATTATGTCATTAATATAAATCAGGAACAGTTTTGGACGATAGATGACTGCTATTTTTTTTATCTCGTTCAATTAGGAGCCTGATCCACAAAGGTACATTGTGTTCTGGGTAATAAATGTGTGTTTTACTCCAAATGTCATGGTCTTTCAAAATGTTTTAACAGCTTATCATCTTTTATAATATCAAACTTATCATTTGTCAAGGTGGTAATGTTTGTTTTATTTAAATTACACTATATAACAACAGTGGTGGAATACATTTACTCAAGTACTGTACTTAAGTAAAACATTGAGGATGTTGTACTTTACTTGACCATTTTTTCACAATACTCTACTTTATACTTTTACTCCACTACATACAGTAGGCACATGTTGTACTTTTTACTCCACTACATTTTATTTTACAGATGTAGTTACTAGTTACTTTGCAGTTTCATAGTATTAATATAAAAATATAAATCAGTTAAAACATGTTCATATATTATTATAGGTTAAGCTACACAATAGTATACAAAGTAATTGAAATTAACCCCACTTTTAAGTGCAACACTAAAGTGATGAACACATAAATTCATCAATATCTTTAATACAATTATACAAAAAATATTTACTACTTAAATGCGGTAATTCTGCATAATGAGTACTTTTACTTTGGTAGTTAAAGTATTTTTGGTACCAATACTTAACAATATTACAGCAATTGTATTCCACGTGCACTTGCATCCAACACCAGGATAGTGAGTACAGTTTAACAGAGGCGGTAAGTAACTAAGTACATTTACAAAGGTACTGTGCTTAAGTACAATTTTGAGATACGTGTACTTTTTGTATTTTTACATTTTATGCTACTTTGTACTTCTACCCCACTACAATTCAGAGGTAAATGGTGTACTTTTACTCCATTACATTTATTTAAGATCTTTAGTTACTTGACATATTTTGATGAATGATGTGAAATATAATCAAGTGTTAAATCAGACTTTAGTTCCACCTGGAGTAAATTCACAATCTACCCTGCAGTATACAAAAGTCATTCAAACTAGCTGCTCCTTTACCAGCTTTGAGAACTCTTTAATGCATCAATAATTATAAAACATATCATATATATTATTCTGAAATGGACCAATCTGCACAACGACTACTTTTACTTTTGGTACGTTAAAGGTGGGTTAGGTAATTTTGGAGAAACCAGCTCGAGTGTGCTAGAATTTGAAAATACACAGCCGGAAAGAATCTGCCCCTTCCTTCAGACTTCCTTACAGAACCCCTCCTCCAACACACACGAACGCGCACATGACCAATGAGGGAAACGAGATAAGTTTGTGCACAGATGGAAGGCTGACAGGCAGGTAGGCCATCCAGTTATTTTAGCCGGGCCGGCTAAAATGATTGGTCGTGCTTTTTACAGCG
The DNA here is from genome assembly GCF_000735185.1 of Notothenia coriiceps. Taxonomy (NCBI): domain Eukaryota; kingdom Metazoa; phylum Chordata; class Actinopteri; order Perciformes; family Nototheniidae; genus Notothenia; species Notothenia coriiceps. The sequence continues at coordinate 2,028 of NW_011350087.1, forward strand.
CCGCGGCTTCCACAGAAGACATTTTTTAATGGATTTTTTGTCAAAGCACTTCAGATATTCATTGCTATCGGGATGTTAAGAGCATTCCATGGAATATAACTAAAAGTGTTTCTGAAGTGAATTACCTACCCCACCTTTAATGTATTTGATATTTTGTATTATATATGTACAGAAAATATATGTATCTATAATTAATGTGCATTTACTCTCATGTTATTTTGAAGATTATCGTTATTTT
>NW_011350088.1:0-3148 GCF_000735185.1 Notothenia coriiceps
TGTTCTCTGACATTCTGTGATATTTTTTCGGTGCTAAAACCCTTTCGGCTTTCTTAACAATTTTCGGCCGATAATTTTCGGTGGCCGAATATTCGGTACATCCCTACCAATTATTAAACATTTACACATTTCTAGCTATCTATCTTGTTCAATGGTTCTTTGCAAATAATTTATTAGCCATTTTTGGGGTATTATTACCATCAGGTGAAACTTTATAATAGCAATTATGTTACAAATTTGATCCATCTATCTATGTTATTATTTTAGATGTTTAATACAAATTTTGTTCTCAAGGTTTACAAATCCTTTGGGAATAATAATTCACGGATATTAATCTTGTACATAAGTAATTAGTACAGAGATTCCCTCTTAAAAAAACTAATTATAGTATTTAAATTAACTATTAGCTATCTTAGTTAAATACGTTAAATTATATATCAATTAGTTATTTATTAATGATAGTTATGACAAGGTTGTATCCCTTATAAACTACCATTGAATCATATGATGCATAGCAACTTAAAAGTAACTATATAAGTGCTTTTGACTATGTTTTTCTACCCTTGTCCTCTGTGTGCCAAAGCATTGATTATAAACTCTACCTCGCAATTTAGCAGATGCTTGAATGACTGTGAAAATTGTGAGTTGTTAGACAAGCAGAATCTGGTGTGCCAACATTGTTGAGTGACGCATTTCAGTAGCTTTCTTATATTTCACATCGCCAGATGGTGTAGCACCTGCCAGGCTATTCAAGTTTCTGTAATGGTGTATGTAGGTGCATGCTCTGCCAACAAGACTACTGAATAATAATAAAAATAAAAAAAGTATTTTATCAAACATATAATGGCCTAGTTAAATTATCTTATCCAAATTTGATTGTGATCTGGACTCTGATTCTTACACCAAAGGGCTTTAACATGTTATTAAAACAGAAATTATTAATATTATTTAACAGAAAAACAATTTTATCAACCTTTTAGCCCAGGATTCATTTGTGTCTGTGATAAACCTGATTTGTAGATTCAAAGTTATTCAAATATCAGAATAGATACTACCATTTGGTTATTTTCCATCATAAAATAGTGATTTATATTTGTTAAATAAAAGCAACAACAGTTAAATTAATTGAAATTCCTACTCGACAAACTTTTTTATAGCACGGCCCCACCCTGACAAGCCAAGCATTGCAATCCATTATGTTAATTATATTGTTCAATTATTATTGAACCTTTCCAGCCTTCAGAATAACATGCATTACACATATTAATGCTTTGTTTGTCAGGATTTTTTTTTAAATAAAAATAATGAAAATCAAAGGTGCAAATACCTGAATAGTAAGAGGCCATAGAAATTTGCAATTTAAAAGCAGTACACATATTAAAGGAAAAGTGTAGATTATGAATTAAAGTTAGGAATCATTTGATGCATTTCCTAGCCCAAATGGAAGTTATTCATTCAAAACTGTTTAATTCTAATTGAAAAACACCAATTAAAATGTTTTACATAGGCATTTATGTTTAACTCATCATTATACCAAATTGCATTATGTGCATATGTATTGTATATGTGCATATTTACTGACAGCCTTTTTTTTAAATAAAGTGTTAACAGATATTGGTCATGGTTGATTTCTTTAAAGGTTGAAATGTATAAAACATGAAGGTGAATATTCCTACCTCGTTGGAGTTCCAAGTCTAATTGTGCAGCAATATTGTTTAATTTGCAGCAGTTCAATCAATGGTAGAAACTGACACAAAGAAGGCACAACACACCTTGAAGATGTGAAGATGGAAGTGAGCACTTGTCAGTGAGTGAGGGCTTTCTGAGAGAGACCAGACATTCTTCTTTTTAAACCCTTTACTTGCAGGACTTGTTCTGCTTTGTTAGTAAAAAGAATGAAGTTGGTCCTGAGGCACAATGTAAAAGTTAGAGGGAGAGGAGGGTTGGTGGAAGTAGAGATGAGAGATGTAAATACCAATGATGTCAGTGTAAAGGAAGAATCTTTGCTATGTTCAAACATCTATAAGGTGTCACAATATAGTTTCAACAACTGGTGCCAAAACACTACTCATTAACTCTTGCAAAGCGCAGAGCTGCAACATTGATTTGTCGGGAATTACAACAACATCATTGTATACAACAAAACAAACTCTTTATAAACCTTTATCACTTATCTGCATAATAACCATGCATTAACATCGCAGCAAACCGTCTCATTCAAAAAAATAATTTCTCGGTTTGAAAGATGGCTTTACTCTTTACTCTAATGCGTCTATTACTGCTTTGAAGTGATGCTTGTCGGCTGCTATTTTCATGCTATTTCCTTGTTCTCATTCATAACACTCCGTTCGATTTCTCACTATGGGATGCGCCTCATCGCGGAGCAAACAGAAGCATCAATCTCATTACGCCAATCCTGATTGGCAGGTGATCTTGACGTCAGCGTCAGGGAATCCACCCACCCTTTAAGTAGCTTGCACTACGCCGCATGCATCATTCAAACACCTCTTCTCGCTTCAGAGCACATCTCTATATTGGTAGCCGAGCTAGCTCACACAGTCCACAGACGGAACCAAGCTAACCAAGCTAACTTCGGTCGACGGGCGCTCGCCGGCTACTTTTATATATACTTCTGCAAGAAGACTGTCGGTGCTAACATACCAGTTACTACCACACTCGACCTCACCTTTTTTCTTTTTTCTCCGGAAATCGAAAAGGTAAGGTTTTGACTCAAGCTAGCAGCACACCTGTTGCTAGCTTACCTTCCTCGCTACCGACACCACGATAGTGAGAACGCTTTTTTCTTTCTTCTCACACCAGAGAAGAATAGGACTAAGAAAGAATATTAACACACCAGTTAATATTCTTCGGGAATAAATCCTACACCTTCGTCTTTTCTCCGGATTAACGACAGGTTGGAGAGGATTTTTTTCTCGACAACGCACCTGCTACGAGCGCGTCCTTCCCACGTCGCCATAATGGCGAACAAGATGGACACGTCTCTCCCTCACACCAGAGGAGCCAGGGAATCGGAGGCTCGGCTCTGCGGCTGCAGGTTGAAGATTTCGGACACAGACGCACACCAGGTCTGCTCGTCCTGCCTCGGGCTGCAACATGCCCAGGAGGCTATCGACAACCCCGGCTCATG
>NW_011350089.1:0-1626 GCF_000735185.1 Notothenia coriiceps
AAAATCATGCATCCCCTCTGCACTCAAACTTTTAATTTATTTACTCATTTATTGTGATTCTATGAACTATTTATCGTGTAAATTGGAATGATCCACATCTGTCTGCTTTCTTCCTGAAAGAACAATTTTAAAAAACGTTTTCTCAAAGGCTAAACAGTCATCCATTTTGTGCCCACTGTCTTGAAGTGTTTTGCGTTTATTTTTCCATCAGCATTATGGCTGCACTCAAAGGGCCGGTTGTAACTTTAAGACTATATAAAAATACATATATAAATATTTAATATATATAAAATAATGTATTATATTACATTGTTGCCTCTGCATTGAATTGTTATCTGATAGGGTAATAACTCCATAATGAACTACGTCTGAAAGCAGAAGTCTACGGCAAATAATTGCAAGTCTCTTCAGTGAGAAAGTCACAAAATGATTTAAAAAGAAAAGAACATTCTGGAAAAAAAGTTTAAAAAAGGCATATTTTGAAGAGAAAAAGGGAAATTCTGAGAAAAAGTCAAATGTGAGAAGCATTGTGCTCCATGTGTGGGCAACGTGCTTCTGTAAAGCATACCCGCATAATAAACATTACATTCTGTGCAAGCTCTTGTGGGCCACATTAAATGAAGTTGCGGGCCAGATTTGGCCCCCGGGCCTTGAGTTTGACACCCCTGCTCTAAGTCTTATTCATGGTTGATGTAATTTATTTTATTGCATATATATCTAATATTGTTTTAGCAGATAAGACGGTCTGACTCTGTTAAGCTGCGTCATGTCCTGCTCTTTATTTAATAAAGACGTCTCAGCTGTTGACAGACGCTCTTGGTGGAGATCCTATCTGATGCATGGAGATTTATTTATCATTCCTTATATATTTCTGTCCAGCAGAGGACACTGTGGGGTCCAAACTGGTATAGAAGAATAAGAAAATACACCCATCTAATCATCACAATGACAAATTATAGTCTTTTTATTGGTCTTTGTCGGAGCTTCTTATACTGCTATTTGAATACATTGCCTTCATGCAGAGTGAAGGGCCGTATTAACTCCAGGGAAAAGAGAATTCCTTCACCGTGTGCCCTTATTGTCAGGCTAACAGTAATTTTATGCAGATTATAGAATTTGCATTTAAATGGTATTACAAATAGATAAAATACCTCAGGTTTAAAACTGTCATTTCTCCAGCTACACGGTTATTCAAAACCAAAACTGGAAACAAATTCTAATTACATATTTGAGCGTATGGCGGTACATTTCCATATTTGTGTGTATATTTCACAAGGTTGTGAGCAGAGGTCAAAGAAGAACTCAGATTCTACAGCAATACTGAGAAAAATACTTCATATATTTTTGGTACTATAATATACGTTAGGTATTCAAAGGAAAAATAACTTTGTTTTATGGCTGGAAATAATGAGACCAGGTGCTATACATTTAAATAAAACAATCATCATTTAATGAAACTACTGGTCATTTATGTGTTTGTTTTTATTTTATTTCAACATTTTTTAATTCTTATTTAATTTTAATTCTTACTTTTACCTTTTTATATTTTTATTATTTTTATCACAATTGTTTAATTATTATTATTATTATTATTATTATTATTATTATTATTATTATTATTATATT
>NW_011350090.1:0-2551 GCF_000735185.1 Notothenia coriiceps
TGTGCCTGTCCTCTGTAAGAAGGTGTCGGCAACTGACATGCAAGGAAGAACGGCTGTCCACAGGCTGTTCCAACTTTAACAACTGTATTAACTTCCAGGGTAGTGAATTGAACATGCAATTGTAATTGGGTGTGTGGTATATTTTCATGCACGGACACACATGTTCCACAACACACAAACTGAACAACACTCAATTTTCCGATCGCTACCAATGTCCTTGAGATCTTGTTATAATAACAAGTGCACATTGCTGATGCAATATGGTTGAGACCATTCGGGCTTATTCTAGAAGGGTGCAAGGAATAGTCCAAGTAGTGGGGGAGTTTTATACAATATGTTTAAAACATAAAAATAAAAAGGTTTAAAAAAGTTATTGTTTAATGTTTTAAGGAGGTGACGCTATTCAGCCAATCAAATCGGTGCAGTCAGCACGATAGATTCAAACACACACAGACACGACAAGAGGAGAGAAACAGTCGGAGTAATTTCAAATGGCGGAAGGTAGACAGCGAAAACAGAGCATTTAATTACATTTTCTCTTACTGGACCTCTTTGAAATGCAATTGAATACCCCTGCATTATAGCAACAATAATAATAATAATAATAATAATAATAACAGCAATAATAATTGGGAGGGGGGGCGGCTGTTCTTATGTTCTCTGAGGGGAGGCTCACCTACCCACACTTTGAAAACCCCTGCGCTAACCCATGCAGGAACGCGTCAAAAAGAGCCGCCGAGTTCCACCCACTCTCCGCTGCCAGGGTCAGGAATTCGATAGTGTAATCCGCCACTCTCCTCTGCCGCTGCTCCTTCGTGTCAGAACGAACTGACCTAACAAGTTGGACTCAGCCGATTCAACAGCGTTAAGGACAGCCTTGCAGGCGCAAGGTACACTCCTTCACCAACATCAGGGACAGCTATCAGCTATTAACCAAGGGGTCCAAGACTTAAATGCCCATCAGCACAACTTCCAGTCTACAGTGTCAACAGAGATAAACCACCTGAGAAGATGCACGACATACTCACACACCTCGTGGCTTACCCTGCTGTTCCTACGGCAGAGTCTTCCGGTCCAGCGGAGGTCGGGTCTGCTGATATCCCCGTTCAAGTACCCATGCCATCGTCTACGCTCCGCCTCGCTTCGCCAGAGAAGTTATCCGGGGATTCTGGAAACTTTCGTCCATTCCTGGTACGGTGCGATCTCAATTTCAAACCCCAGCACGCAGCATTTCCCACAGATCAAGCTAAGGCTGCTTTCATATTGTCTCACTTGACGGGCAGAGCGGGAGCCTGGGCAACAGCAGAATGGGCCCGAGACTCGCCTGTTTGCCAGTCTTTAAGGCTATTCATGGATACCATGAGCAAGATTTTGACCAGACATCACCCGGGAGAGAGTCAGCGAGAGCCCTGCTGAACATCAAGCGGCCGTCGTTTTCCTTTGTTGGTGCAATACTTTTCTTACCCCTTCTAGGCATATTACTTCGCCCGCCGTGTATATGCTTGCTGTAAATCTTTTCCTGGTTATTCGAGTTAAAAGGGGCAACTTTGAGTTCTCACTATCGGGAGCCTGTCACGCTATGCTGCGATCCCCATGCCTGCTAGACCAGAAGTCGCAAACATCGTTTTCACAACATGTGAGTGTGCATTCGTTTTGCTGAGGTGAACTTTAATTTTATCTGAAAAAAGTATCCCCACCACTCATGAAAACAAAGTGACGCCCAGGGCTGAATTACAACGACAGCAACAACTTAAAATGACGGCAGCAATGAATGAGGATTTCTGTAACTGTGCAAGTCTGTTCACATTTTCATTTCCATTACCCAGTAACATAACCATTAAACACTGATGTGTCAATTTATGGTTTCCATATTATAATTAATTAATCATTTCCTCAACCATCATCAGTAGTGGTATTTCAAATCAAACATCTGAAAGGATATAAATTATTTAGTTTAAGCGCTCATATCAAAATAGACTGCAATGTGATTGATTACACACACTTTGTTTATATGATTTCAGATGGCTGCACGTATCGCACAACAAACACACTGAACGATTATTATTTAGACTTCATTGTCACCGTTTTTTTTCATCATGTGTGTGTGATTTAATTGAATGCAATGCTGCAATAAAATCAACAACTAGTTTTAAATCTCCAAGATCCTTTTGGCAAAAAGTAAATGAGAGCTTGGTACGTATTTTAGTAAATAGGAGTGTTGGAATTCAGATCTGAAACAAGCGTTGCACATGCATTAAATATTACTTCTTTAGTAGTCGGTTCCAAAAATCACTTACTTAAAATAAATACCCAAAAAAAGAGAAGTATAAACAGATGAGACGAGCAACTGACAGTTCCTGTTCCATCCTTATGCATGAGGGAAGAAATCTAAAAATAACTACTTTAGATTCACTCTCTACCTCAAAGATTTAGATACACTATTCGTGACCTTTCTCTCTCTCTCTCTCTCTCTCTCTCTCTCTCTCTCTCTCTCACTCACTCGCACACACACGCACACACACACACACACACACACACACACACACACACA
>NW_011350091.1:0-3839 GCF_000735185.1 Notothenia coriiceps
GACTCTAACAACAGGCTTTCATGATTCTGTTTAGATATACAAGTATAAGCCATGATAGCTTATTTTATTAACACGCTAAATTTGATATGCAAATCAATGGAGGCTGAGTTAACTTTGTAGGAAAACCTACCGTCCATGACTGTCCCTGAGCTGTGTTTTATTTGTTAACTTCATATTTTTCATTTCCTAAAACATTTATTTTCCTCTCATATTAACAGTGTGGATCATTGAGACAGCGTGGTGTCCAGAGTCTTATCCCGTTTTCCCACGTCCTTTGAGGGGACAGCACGGAGGGGGGGCATGAAGAAAGACCTGCACCAGCTTCATCCACGCTGGGCGTGTCATTTCATTTGACCAAATGTCTTTACATATACATTTAATAGATTTTATTATTATCAACCTTTTAGTTTTATGTCCTTTTATTTAAAACATTCTTTGAGACTTCATCTTCTGGTTCAAATTTCAATAAATGTAATTTGTATAATCACTCTTTTGTCTTTATTCTACATGAAAATGTTAGAGATTCCATTCAAATCGGTTGATTATTCATATCTTCCTCAGGCTAGGAATAGTATGTCGAATTTTTAATGCTAAATGTATATCATTTTCTCACAGGATATAGAATGAGACAACACAGTTTGTATCCATTGTGTATGAATACTTCAGCTCTTCAGACCAACATATATCGGAGCATGTTCCTAATTGTGTTGCAGCCTAGGTCAGGTCTGTTTAATAAAGCAAATCTGTCACTTTTATATTGTAGAATTTGTTAAAGCAGTCTTTAATTGTTTGTCTAAACATAGCAATATATGCTTTTGAAATGTAACATGTCTTTGAAAAAATAACAGTATACAGTTTATAGTGTGTATCACCTTTAGATTGAAAATACATAGATGTGTTTTTTATCTATAACATCGATAGACAGCCACTTTATCGATCTCAAATTGGGAAATTATTTAACAGCAGCAGTGTGTTCAGGTATTAAAATATTTAAAGTTGGAATAAAGTATAAACTACACAACACAAGTCTAATGCACAGCAATCCATAAGATAAATCCGATATGTTCATGAAACTCCCCAGGAGACACCGACACTAACGTGGCCAAGTGGACTCCGGAGTTTGCTGCATGAGTAGCCAATGGGGACGCACCCCTGAAAGTCCCGCCCACCTTGGATGTTTGTGTCAGAATCTAAAACAAAAGATGAGGGAGCGCAAACGAGAAGAGCTGCAGCGAGAGCAAAAGAGAACTGCAAACAAAAACCTATGTTAAAACAAAGAAAAAATACTTATAGTTTACATGATTACACAAATGATTTGTTTGCAACTTATAGTTTAATTTTTGAAATTAATTTAATTTTGCTTTACTCAGTTTTTTTTCCTCTTAAACTGATAGTTTTGCTTCATTCTGAGAAATCGTTGCTTTATCTTTATGATACAAAACTAATCCCATACAGCAGCAGTCTCCCGTTACCCAGAACAAAAGAGGCGCTTTACTAGGTTAGTGTCAGCTCAGGAGCAGCAGGGAAACAATGAGAGAACAACAAAGGAATGTGCAGATTCTTTTCGTGTGTGTGTTCGAGGAAAATGCTACACAGTACCAGTGCCTTAAATTATCAGTGAATTATCTCTGAGCCTGTGGGAATTATGTGGGTTATTTGTAACAAGCAGTCAAGGACAAGTGGGCCTTGTGTTACAACTATGAGATGAATACTAAACACAACAAAAGCCAAGTATATATCTTTCCAGGCCATCTTCTAGCCTTGGAAATAAGAAACAGGTAGCTGAGCTGATAATGAGTGGAGCTGGTGAGGACATAGAGCAGGGAGTAAACACTGCTCGACAAATGCAACTGGCACTACCACCGACACAATAAATACAGCTGTTGTACCCTTGACCATGTCACTGGCTTGGCACAGTGGCGCAGTATTCTAATGCTGAAAAAAGAGCGATGGTGCTCAGTCAGTCTGTTGTTAAAGCGGTAGTGTCAAGGTCTGCAGGAAAAATCCCAGAGGAACCAAGGCAGGTCAAGGATCTGTACCCTGTTTCAAGGTTATGTTAGTCAAAAAAACTGTTGCCGGTTTCTGCTTATTAGACAAACTTTGACTGTACCTGATAAGGCCCAGGCATGTATGAGAAACAGTGACATACACTATTTTATTCAGGTAAAATAACTGTTACTTTATTGAAATTGTACTCAAGTACAATTATGCTTAGATAAAAGTAAAAAGATAGGTCAGTTGGAATGTACTCTTGATTTTTTTTTTAAATAGAGAAAGACAACATTTATTATTTTTGATAAAACAAAAAAGAAACATATATATATAGTGGAACATTATGTCACTAAGCCCTAACGTCTAATGCAACAATAAACTCCTTTTTAGTTGTCAGTGACATTGTAGACTGTACAAACAATTATATCAATTAATAATATGCAACCGCCTTCTCAGTAATACTTTACAGCAGTTAACTAGAAAAGAGGTCAAAACTATAAGTGTCGTCAAAGGCCTCTAAATAACATCAAATTAGTTACGTTTTTTTTTTTTTAAACTGGATACTTGCGAAACAATTGGTCGGACGACGTGTCACATGTCCTTCTCCATTCTCTTCAATCTCTAGTTGCTAATCCGACTTAATGAGCAGTGCATGGAAAAGCTTAATAATACTGAAATCATAAGTAGTTCAAAATATAGATGCTGTATCTGCGATGTCATACATTCATTTCCATTGTGAAGCTGAAAATGGATGACTCTGTATGTCGCCAATTTGGCAGATTCGCTAGTATCCATCTCCCGGCTAACCCTTAAATGGATCTGTCAGTGCATTTGAGGCATGGTAAAGCAGACGCGCAGGATGCTAGCAGCTAGCGACCTGAGACTCCCCGATGTGTCACTCACATGAGCACATACCATATAATGCATAACTATAGGCCTTTAAATAATTAAAGCAGTCGTTGATACAAAAATTCACTACACGTACAGTTATCTTTATAGGGAAATTAGCTATAGGAACTAAACGTTTTTATATACATTTACTTTTCTGCTGTTATAAATTTGAAGATATTCTATTGAGCTTTGACTCCCTCTCGGAGCCAGCCTCTTGTGGCAATATGCTGAACTGCAGTTTTTGATACTTTCACAAACGTGTCACTGCTCAGTCATGGAGTTTGTCTATTGGCTGAGAGCTACCAATGGACTGGACAATTAATACTAACACAAACCAATTATTTGAGACATACTAAAATCAATTGAAATCCTAAAACCAGCTCTCACAGATTCATATTGTGATTTGTTTGCGTGACATGCATCCTCCTCATTCTAAAGGAGATTAATGAAAGAGCCCCTTCACCAAGACTACAACAGTGTGACCAGTGTGAGACCTGTGCTGTGTACACTGCCCACCAGAGGCTGAAGCCCACTACTGCAGTTGGGTGGAGTGGGAGGTGTGGAGATGTGGGGGGGAGAAGATCCGGGGCATGTGTGAGGCCGGGCCAAGAGGTCTCCTGAGTATTCAGATATCCCAATTTCCTGTCCTGTGTCACCAGGTCCTAAAAAAAAGTGTTGGACTGTGTCATGGGTTCAACACACACACACACACACACACACACACACACACACACACACACACACACACACACACACACACACACACACACACTGCTAGAATCCACTTCAAGACACTGGTACTTGCGTACCATGCTGTGAATGGATCTGGCCCTTCCTACATCCAGGACATGGTTAAACTGTACACCCCAGCACGTGCACTCCGCTCTGCATCGGCCAAACAGCTCGCTGCACCCGCACTGCGAGGGGGACCCAAGTTCCCATCAGCAAAAACACGT
>NW_011350091.1:9725-22497 GCF_000735185.1 Notothenia coriiceps
GGCGCACGTGAACAACTGTTTGTGTGCTTTGGGGTGGCGCGGCTGTTAAAGCTCTGTCAAAGAAACGCACTGGCAGGATGGCTCTGCGGAGTGCATCTCCACAATGCCTACGGACAGCGCGGGGAGAGCCTTCCCCACGGGGTCCGTGCACACTCGTGGTATGGCTGGTGTCAACAGCCTTATTATACGGAGTGAGGTGAGGACATATTAGGCGGCGTCTTGGAGAGTCCGCCAGGCCTTCATAAGTGTTTTATCTCTTGAACGTCATGATCTAGAGCTCACTTCTCGTCATTTGTGCTTTGCTGATGCAACACAGGACTGGTGAAGGGGGATGTGGGTCAGCAGGTATCTGAATCCCCCCTTGGACATAGTGCACTTATTTTTCCCATGCTCCTTAGGAGACCCGGGAAACATGTGGCGCAGTAAGCCCCATACAGGGCTGGGGACTCACATTTTCCATGCACACTTCTTCACGGGGTAACGCGTGTCTGAGTGTGCCTACCAGCCAGGTAAACTGCGGCCCCCACTTCTCCACGGTAACAACTCGGGGGAGAGGGAGTTGCGGTGCACTGGCCTGTTAACCAAAGCCGGTCAGGGCGTGTGGTGACTCGATGTTAGTTGGACGACAGGAGCGTTTAGGCATCAAGGGCTCCACCCCACTGTGAGACTTTGTGAGATTATAACGTTGGTTACGTATGTAACCTAGTTATATAGGCCCAGGCGGAGCCCTCTACTCGGGGCCCTGTCTGTCCTATGCCCCCTCCGCTGAAGAGAAGTGTGGATGACGGGAAACGGGAGACGGTGGAATCCACGCATTGGGTAGGCCCGCCCCGGGGCCGGCTACGGTTTATTAAATATCTCAGTAAGTTAATCTCATTAAATTTACTAATAAAAACTATTTAAATTAGAGTGTGTATTTTTCTTTCATATTGCCACACGTAACCGTTTTATAAAAGCAATAGCTCACTTCAGGCCGTGATATATGCTCATTATATCACAGCTAATGCTACGTTCACACCGGACGAGATGCGAATATTCGCTTCGCTCTAATCGCTGGAGTTTCACCGCGGCTGCCAGCTGTGTGATTAAATTGTAATACACGTTTCTAAATGATGCCGACGTAACATACTGATACAGGTTAGTAAAAACCATGAATTAATGCTTGACAAGTCTGCAGACAAGATGGCAGACAAAAAACCTACTAAAATGCTTGTTTTCTGAATGGAGATTGGGTCGACCAGGCTAAGCTAACGTTGTAAATGCTCACTCCACACTCATAACAACGGCCTACAGACATAAATAAACCAGCGACTGTATTCGCCATGACACAGACAGTCTGTGGTTTGTACTTGTTTAACTTTTGTACAGTGTCTGAAGAGATATGAGGAGCTGAGATCTCTGTGTGCTAACTGCTAACAGCTAATGTTTTCTGGTTGAACGTCAGTAACGGCAGGCTGAGATCCTCACCGCTGATTGGCTTCCGCGAGAACGCGTCACGTGAATTTGACGCTCGAGTTGAAAAAATGTAACTCTCGCGTTTGACGCGGCACAGTTCAATCGCCTCAATCGCGTGATTTGCACCGCGTCCACCGCTTCATGCTCGCCGTCGGAGCGAATTCGCGTATGTCCGTGTCTCTAAAATTGACTTTACATGTAACCGCGCCGCCCCCCAAACATCGCATCGCGTCCGGTCTGAACGCAGCATAAGGGGGTTGTCTACCCTCCGCTTCGCGTCGGGCCGAACCACGCCCCTTAGCTGTGATATAATGAGCACGGCCTGTCGTGAGCTATTGCTTGAATATATATATATATATATATATAAATAAATAAATAAAGACATCTTGCATCTTAGTTTCACCCGCTATTGATTAATTTTGTCAACATTGGACCTTGACACCGTCCACATAGCTATAGTGAAATAATATAATCGAAAACATTAAGCTTCTTTGATTTAATCATCGGAGCTGAAACCTCTCTGCCATCTCATATAACACACTTCCTTATTTATCTTTGAACAATAATAACGCAAAAATAAAGACGACTATACTACGGTCCTTCGGGGGGCAGAAAAAAAACGTGTTTGTCACTTCCTGTACTGAGAGTGGAGGTGTCCTGAGATTGGCGCCTGCACAGGAACTATCCTGACAGTGGAGGCCTGCAGGCAGACCCCTCTCAATTGACTAGAAGTCTAGAAAAGATACATTGATCTTTAAATAAATGTTTTACGCAAAAATGGCACAAAAAAAAAGCAGTTTCAGCCTCTCAAACATGGAGATCACATATCATATACAATTGAATATTTATATGTTTTGGACTGACAGAACAAGATGTTTAAAGAGATCACAGACATTGAGAAACGTTCTACAATTTTCTGATTTATAGACAGATTCATAGACGATTGGCTAGAAATCTACAAAACAATTTGCAAATACATCCGATAGTGAAAATACCCTTTAGTTGCAGCTTTGCTCAAGTATAGCCAAAGGAATCCACAGTGAGTTCAGTGGTTAGCTTTGTGGCAACAGAGCAATAGGCTGCGAGTCTGTAATGTCTAACCGAGCAATAACAACAGAAAAGAGGGAGTTGTAATCTTAAGTGTCTTCTATATTAGCGCAGATGAATCTAAAGTTAATACGAACAGGGGCGAGGTTATAGCACCTTCCTGAACGGCGCCGCAGCGCACCACGGCACAGCGGAGCCCGGAGGCAATCGGCAGAAACATAAGAGAAATGGAAAAGGCTGAGCAATTCACCCAAAGGGATTAGATTTTAAATAGATATCAGCCCATATATGATTCCCTCTTTCTTCCTCTCGTCTGTAAGTGGGTGTAATTTGGAGTGCGTAATGAAGGAAAAAAGGAGCTATAGGTTAATCTCATTGACCTCCACACTCTGGGGACGACGGGTTATATCTAGGAGATATACACCCATCTCCCCTGCCAGCTAGCTCAGCCTGCCCTCAGAGAGGTAATGAAAGTTGTGAAAGTGACTCGGTGCATGGGAGGGGCTGGGGTGCATACTTCAGAGAAAGGAAAAAATAAAAGGGTGGGCAACCTGGGGAAAGTGACTCTGCTTTGTTAGCCTTATTAGAGTGAAACAGAGACAATGGTTTAAGTGTTATTGCATGATGAACATCCACCCTTAGCCTGAATTTACATAATGATCCGGGATAAGATATGTGACTGTTGGCAACAGCGTGAATCTGCTCCATACACCACATGATTATATGATTGTCGCTTTACGGCAAAATGTATTTCTACATCGGATGCCTCAGTAAGCATTTTATGCAAACCCCTTTAGAGGGCCTCAAAGTAGCGGAAAACTAGACTTTAAATCTTAAAATAAAAAACCTTTATTCATGCTTGTAGGGCAATGAAGGTGTCAAAATAGGACAGACCTGTAAGAGTTTACAAGGATAATAAGAAACATTCATGTAAATAAAAGTATGAACAAAAGGAAAAATAATGAGCAGAACACGCTCATTACATACCTTTTTTATTGCAGTTGTTTCCCAGTTAAAATTCGAAAAAACACATCTAGGTATCATTTGTTTGGGGGTTTGACTGAGTTGTGTTCCTTTAAAACCAGTGAAAAGAACACAGAGAAAGACAAACATATAATTGTGACGAATTAATCAAAACTGTTATTTTTGTGTTTGTGTCAACAGATAGGAGACTGCTAAATGTCAGTGCTTCATTATCACCAGAATCATCATTAGCCTTTATTATAGTGGCTACATTATTAAGAATAAGGCGTACAGTGTCCAGTCTTGAATTATCTCAGGTCAACATTTGTATTCTTCAGATCTCATGGTTTATAATCAAACTAATACCATTCCCAGCCTTTGTGTTTACGGGGTCATTCCTATGTTACCAGGACTCAATGTTCCCAGATTTATATGGCACATAATGGGAACATGACAAAGGGTCCTATGTTGCCCACTTCTACATTTGTTCTCTCCCAGGGTCCTGTATGTTCCCATGGCCCTACGTTCCGCTGCTCTTTATAAAACCTTTTCAAAAGTTTGCTTAACACTTTGTTCTCATTGTGCCATACACATGCATATACTGATATGTTGTGTTAGCAGTTCATTTTTTTTTTTTTATTCACAGAAAACCATTCTTTATGTTCTCAAATTCTGTTTAAACCACTAGCAAACTGGTAGTATATTAATTAATGTAATAACTAATTAATTATTGTTGGTCCAAAGGCCATCTTGCTAGTATTGTATGCAGCAATAACACATTATTAAACCCAATTGTACAATACTTACCACAAACCTGATATAAAACCATTCATCTCAAATTGACCAGAACTGAAGTTGGGAGTTTAAACGTGACAGCCAAGTAGAAGAAGAAGTAGTCAAGGTAAAAAAGCAAAGATGTGCAATCTAAGGACTGTAATACAATTGACATGTGCCAAAGCGAACAAACAGGACATCCTGACACATTGAAGCAAAGACAATGCGTGGGCTTACATTGACAATAATAGAAGCAGATCTTTTGTCGTACATGTTTGACTGTGTTGCCTTTTAAACATATTGTTATCGGTCCCAAAAGAGGAACGATGCGCATTTTTGTTGGATACATTGACATTTTGGGAATTATTTAGTCAAAGAGGACATTTTGTAACATCCACATCATGCCAAAGTCAGACCAAAATGTGCCCTCAAAATGGAAACATTACCTGATTCTTAATCTTATACCTTTGGTTGAGTGCTCCAGTGTGATAACATCACATGTTTAAAGACTCAGTTCTCACGTTTTCTACACCCTGAGTCCTTTTTAAAGAATATGACATTAACTGGGGAAGATTTGGTGTATATTACAAATGTCCTTAAGACAATAAATTTGACTCCTTGTCCTCTATAGAGGCGCCCTCCCTTTTGCAAGATACCCATCTGATGACAATTATTCATGTGTATGCCAAGCACGGCTTATAATTGCATGCATTAATGTTTTCCTAACATGCAATCTGTATGGTCTGTTTACGACAAGTGGACATGTATAAATGTGTGCACGTGTACGGGTGTGTGTGTGTGTGTGTGTGTGTGTGTGTGTGTGTGTGTGTGTGTGTGTGTGTGTGTGTGTGTGTGTATGTGTGTGTGTGTGACTGCTTTGGCCTGTCCTCTCAGTTCAGCAGATAACCAGCTCTGCTCCTCAAATCTGTCTGACTTTGTAACTATATCTGTCCTTAGCCGCCCACGGAAATAAATAAAAGCTCTCCTTCTCCTCGCACTACATAAAGGGGGAGGCATGCCTCACATAATCATTTGAGACCGGGACAAACTTGGACCATTGATATCTGTGTATTTATTACGCCTATGGCAATAGAAGGCAGGGCAGAGTGAGATATCAGCTTTCCCAGAGAGCTGTGAGAGAGAGAGCATTTAAGATAAAGGATATTTAATATCCAGTGCACATCGGCAGGGGCCTAAGCCTCTAATAGCACTTGGGGTTTCTGAGCAGGTAATGCCTTCATCTTTGTCTAAACACACTTTTATGGACTTTAACTGTAATGATATAAAGAGAGAGGGGGTCACAGATAAATGTAGCGTAATGGCTCAAAGCCGAAGATTAGCCATGTATCCTGTCTGGGGGATAATGCTTCAAGGCAGTTCTTCCAAAAGGTGTTATCTCCTCCCGAAGAAAGACGAGAGAGAGGAAGACATACACACACACACACACCCAGACACATATATTAAATAATATCCTCCTCTTCTTTCCTGTCGTTTTTTTTCCGGCCTTTCTTTTAACAGGCTTTGCAATTTTGTCACATGGCGTTAGAGTCAATGGCGGCAGCGCTAGGTGCCGTAATGAATCTGCGGAGCCAATGTACATGTACATCACCGATGAAAAACATTACCAGGGCGCCTCCTGTGTTCTAGGACACATTACCTTCGCTTATTTGGTGTCTAAATGATAATGAGCATTCAAATGATAACCTATATAATTTAGATCTGAACATGAATTTAAAAAGGAAAAAAAAAGAAGCGTTCTCAGCAACCGTGCAAGAACAACAGAAGCACTTAAAAGCCATTTAGTGAGCCTTTTTCATATATCAATCAGGTGGCCTCTACGTCCATTAAAGAGGAGGAGGAATCGCACAACAGCTACATAGTTATCTGGAAGGGTGAGTGGAGGGAAAAGAATAGCGTTGTTGTCCTAATTATGCGCCGGAGTGATGCATTATTTACCAATCCAACATACATCAGCAGAGCTGAATATGAGTAAAATAATTTATGACAACATCCTTCTCTCCTGCCTTTTATTCCTTTCTCTGTCCTCCATTTTTACCCCACCCCCTCTTTAAATCAAACTTCAATAAAAACTGCCACCCCTATTCATTTTGCATGAGGCATCCCTGAAAAACATCCAGGACGGCGAGATCTGTTATTCAAAAATTATTCAGATGCTGCAGGGTCAAAACAACAAAACAGTAGCAAGGAAGAAGCGGCGGGGCCTGTAACTCTATAGCTCACCTTGGGCTTAAAGAGAGAGAGACAGACTGGGGGGGGGGGGGGAGAAGAGGTTGGCTGGGGTGAGACAAACCGCCACCAAAAAGACACCAACCCTGTCCAGATAGAAGCATTCTATCACAGCAGAGCAACAACTAGATGTCCTGCTGGAAGCACGCCAACACTGTGACCTCTACATGGACCTCTGAATGAATGTGAAGTAAGTCTAAGGGCTTGATTAGATTTATAAAAGTCGAAAGCCAAAGCTGCACCTGCAAAGTTGTATTTACTCTGGGCCTGTAATGACATAACTCGAGGCGGAAACGTTGGACAGTCCCGTCTCTGTTATCTTTGACCCAATCGAAGCAGGGTCACGGATGTGTTAAGACGACTGGCTACCAAGTTTTAAAGTCTGAGCAGGCACAAAGAAAGAAATATCTTCAAACGTCCACGTGTTTATGCATTTAAATCCATTTCTGGCTGCTCAGAAATATGTATGAATAGAACAGTTATAATTGTGTATAGGAGACATGGGACTTGAAGTCGAAATTCTGAGCATAGTGGTACAGGAAATAACTGTTTTTGAGTGTGTGATATAGAAACATTTTAGGGGGTGCTGACATGTCAAAGAGCACCTTTACCAAAGGCCCTGCGTACCACCAACATTTTAGTGTTGCAGTTCAATAGATTGATGTCGTAGATGAAACAATGAATTGAATTCAATATTTAATCCCCAGCATGGCTCAAGCTCCAAAAACCCTAGATCCTATATTTCCCATACTGGGACATATTAGCATATTTTTTACTGTGCCTCCTAGCCTCATGCCTGTCAAATTCCACACACACAATGGTCTAGAATAAGACAGCCCAAGCATACTTTATTAAAGGGGTTTACCAACATTTTAGTATTGAAATTTCATAAGTCGTTGGCTTGCAAAAACACTGAAGAACGCTCCAAATTGATGCAACAGAGGCTAATATTTAAACCCCAGCATGGAGTTCCAAAAACTCTGGATCCTGCATGTCCCATACTGCAACTGAATAGCATCTTACTGAATAAACTCTCCTAACCTCATGTCTATCAAATTCCAAACTCTGAGTTGGTTATGCAATCTTTCTGTTTTTTCGAAATGTGATGCGTTCAAGCTTAAATTAAGATATTACAAACAATTGCTGATGACATCCTCAAACTCCATAGAGGGGAAATTATATTGTTACATTTTTCACTGTGACTGTGTAGATCTCCCATGACTAGTGAACTGGACATCATGTGTAAAATCAGCGGAGTTCCCCTCGAAGAGCAGTCAAGAAAGTAAATCGCATGCAGGAAGAAGGATGAGAATATGTGCATCTAGATCAAATAAAGCACGCTTTTCTATAATGCACATTCTTAAAGGAGCCCCACCTTATCACTTCTTTGGTATACTGCATAGATGCAAGGTAAAGGTTTACATTTCTGCACCAAAGGCTGCATACCTGTAGTGGTGCAAGGGAGAGAACAACAGACAAGAGGACATTCGTGTGTGTGTGTGTGTGTGTGTGTGTGTGTGTGTGTGTGTGTGTGTGTGGGTGTGATATCATGCAGTGTGGTGGGTTCAGACGCATGCATATTCTTACAGTATGCCTGTGCCACCTTTGGCTAATGACAGATGCAATAAAGCATTTGTAAAGGATGGGACCATCCATCATGTTGCAGGGATGCGGGCTAGCTTAAAAGCACAAACAAGAGTCCCACGCACAGGGCAGGGACAGACGGGAGAGGAGGGGTGGGGTAACTACATTTATATCATATTACACACTGAAATGTGACCTCGTAATGACATCAGTGAAATTCAATCAACTTCTTGACTCTGTATTACTTAAGGTAAACCAGTGTCCTTCCTGATGTGAAATGAGAAAATTGAATACGGTGTTGTTTCTTCTACTTTAACTTTGAATGCAGTTTGCGTGATTGTAGGAAGGATTTTGCCAAAGAAAACACAAAGTATGTGGACTTGCTATGATACCAGCAGGGACAGAAGTAATGTTGGCTCTAGTTTTAGGATTGGCAGTGGTCCTGGTTGAATAAATGATATATATTGCAGCTCTTGTACTGGCAGTGACATTAGTAGTCAGTGTTGGGAAGGTTACTGAAAAAATTCAAATGATAAAAATAAATAAATAATGTGTGCAACAGCTACCACTTTTAGCACAGAAGCAAAACAATTACACAATTCAACAATTTGACACAGTTATTTTTAACTCGGTTTTATACTCCTAAATCCCTGGTTTGTACATGCGCTCTCCTTTTGGGTAGCTACGCCCAATTTAACCATGTTGTCCTGCTGCTTTAGTGTATGCCCATCCTCTCCGAAAGATGCCTGAGATCCTTAAAGTTGTTTTCTGACCAAGACCCATCCCCAGTGAATTCTGACTACATAAGGGAAAGACTACAACAATTCAAATGTTGGCAAACAGCCAAATAAATTGCAGTGGGGCACCAGAAAATCACCCCACTTGGCATCTAGTTGGTGCCATCTGCTTTCATTGCCAAAGGCTTTGAGCATGCGTATTGTAGTTTTCCCACACTCTGGGCACTTGACATTGGGGCTATCGGCACATAGTGCCACTCCAGCAAAGCACAATTAGAATACTATTTTAGTTTTTTCCAGCTTCTAACCTTACATTTTACATAAATATATAGAATAGCCTCAACTGAGATTTTGTATGGCATTAATCCAGGGTTTAAAAAGCATAAATTACTCAGGACCGCAGGCTATACTTCCTGTTTCCTGTAGTCATCAATACGTTACATTATTCACATTATTCACATTTTAAATGGCTCCTTACGGTGCTTCCTAGGTTGTTGTGGCAAAACACTTCTATTTGCACATGAGCAGAAAAACAAAAACAATAGTTGATTTTGGTATGTTATTTTATAATAATAATAATAATAATAATAATAATAATAATAACTTTATTTGTATAGCACCTTTCATACAGGGGATTGCAGTTCAAAGTGCTTTACATCAGTAAGATGTTTTGGTTTAAGCAACAAAATACCTGGTTAGGTTTACGGAAAGATCATCGTTTGTGTTCAATGTTTGTGATACGTTTTATATGTATTTTATATGTATTTCAAGTACGTAAATTAACTTAAATGCGTAATTTGAAATAAGTCAATGTGGACTCTTGGACATTACATTTTTCACCTGACTTCATTCTTTTCTAACGTTGTCATTATTACTATTGGCCCTAGAGGCAGTCCTGCATTTGCAAAGCTGCTGTTTGAGGCCTTCTCGGAGCATCACAGTGTGACGCTTAAAGCCACCAGCCAAGCTGCCGTTTTCAATGAGCTGGGACAAATGGAAGTCCGAGCTAGATGCTAACTGTGTTTGTCGGCTGCCGTATTGCTCAACTGGTAGAGCTGGCGGCCCATGTACATGTTGTCGCCCATGTGGAGAACCAAGGTTTGAATGTGGCTCGGGACCATTTGCAGCATGACATTCCCTCTGTCTCCCTATTTCTAATCTATCGCTGCAATAAAAAGGTACTGGTTTCCCAAAAGAGTCTTCCATGTTGGTGGTCTTCCATTAGATTTCACTTAACATTTTAAAATCATGTGATCATTGTTATTATAAAAACCCAGGAAACGATGAGATGCAGAAGGTTAAATGATTGGCCTACAGTTACTGATTATCAACAGCTAGCTTAGCCATGTAGTCACAGGCAGGGCTCATGACTTCCTCTTTGGCATCCTACCCCGACATCCACCACAAATTCACCCTGACCAGACGGGACTGATTTAAAAATATAATTTAATTACTCTGTTAGTAAAAACAGAAATTAAAACAGTACAGTTTTCCAGCTAGAACTCAACCCTACTGCTACTAGCTTTAGTGAACATATTAATATGATTACGTTAAGCATAAGAAAAGTAACGTTATTTTTCATAATGTGGTGCTAATAACATACAAGGTACAATTATTCCCAACACGGAGCAAAAAAGCATTCCTACCCGTCATCCGGTATCCCCTGCAACACACTGGGCTGATGGAGAGTAACACGGATTTAATTTAATTCACAGCAGTGGCTGTCAATAAGCAATACTGCTGTCACTGCATTAATATCTAGAATGACGAGCAACTACACAATAAGAAGAAAAGACAAAGATGCGCCTCCGTGACAATTTTGCTCTGATCAAAGCGACTGTAGCTACAGGAGACATGGATTAACAGCCATTTAATGATGAAGTAAAGTTTGTGTTGTGTAGCACTTGTTTGGTGTTTGTTTGTCTTTCCCATCCAGCTCTGAACAAGACAAGCCGGCAGGGAGTTTTTTTTTTCCCGGTTACTAACTCGTGGGTGTGTGCATGCAGGCACGGTGTTGCCTGTTGAATCACATCATCAGCATCAACAATGAAAAAAAGAGAAAAACGGCAGGCTGATATAAATGAATATTCCTCACCTGTCTGCTCATGTTGACTCCTCTTGTTTGGATTTCACAGTGGGAGGAAAAAAATAAAGGCGTATATTTACTTTTAATTGAAAGGAAATTAAAGACGCATCCACATCCGCATGTGACAAAGGAAGATCACAAGGCTCGGGAGTGATGATAGCTTTTGTTTAAGATGGATTTCATAAAGAAAACCCCCCACTGATAATGATGAAAAAAAATCTTGGACATTTCTCCAAATACAATTACCTCTGCATCACCTGATTCAATCAAATGCATTTGCATTCTGTTTGCATGCAGTGTTCCGTGAACCGGTAAACAAGGCAGGCAGAATAAATCTGATGTGTTTTCATGCTCATGGTTGCTCTTCTGTTTGCTACATTTTATTCAGAGTATTTTAATTTTTATGAATTGGTAAATAACTGTACAAATGTACGCATAGCTCTGCGGATTGATGTTCTGAAGTTGGAGGGGCATATTCTTGTGAGCCAAGAAAGAAAAACTGGGAATGTTAGTTCGTGTTTGAGACAGATGTTGTTTGGCCATCGAGCATGGCGGATTAATATTTGACTGTGTCTGATGTGTACTTAAGAATGTATCAAAGAAGATGCATCATTTTAGGGCCTACCAGGGGATGTTGCTGCTGGCACGGTGACAAAAAGCATAAGGCCAGACTTGGCAGCAGTCGATCAAGCGCTTACTGCCTGAATAGTTGGACAGAAATGTGGTGATGAGACCAAGGTCTTGTTCAGCTCTAATCCCTGACCTTCTTTCCTCCCTGGACTCTTGGAACGCTGTGTTAAAATACTTTGCCTCATCTTTTCACACACTGTAGGTAATGAAATGGGCTAATTTGCTTGGAAAATGTTCAAGAGACTCATTAGTCTACAAACCGTTAAAAGGCAGGTTGGTCTGTATTTGAGCAATTTCATTCATCAAATGTAAATGATAAAGTACAAGACTAAAAGGAGACCTATCATGCAAAATGCACTTTTTGATGTCTTTTATACATAAATATGTGTCCTCAGTTTGTCAGGGCACTCACAAGGTGTCAGAAAATAAAACCCTCTCTCTTTCCCTCTGTGTGCAAATCTCTAAAACGGGGGTACAACGGAGCTGATCCAGATTTGCATCCGATATGATGTAAATCATATGTGGGCTGGCTTTAGACCCACGGCCCTATCAGAAACGTCGCTATCAGAATCAATGCCTGACGTGTTTTGGACGTAATATGGTCTTTGTTTACATTAGCAAGCATCACTAATGAGCTCCATACTGTTTCAGAAATAATCCATCATGTGGTTTTGAACATGATATGGCATCTAATCGTGGCAGTGTTTAGCTGACAATCTTTTTTTTTTTAAATGTTTATTTTTTCTAAAGCTTTATAACCCGAATCAGCACTTTAAAATAGAGGGATATGAGGCGTGGCTAGAATGGGTAGTTTAGTATTTTGAGAAAAACACTTCATAGACATGTTTTTTATATTTTTTTATATATCTGAGATCTATGCTATTGCCTAAAAATGATATGCATGATAGGTGACCTTTAAGCAAAACCTTTTTGTGCTTCTTATAAAAGTCACAAGATGATACGGTACCAGGACCTACACTACAAAAAACACAGAACAAAAACAGATGATAAAAAATAAAATGTTCAAGGTGTTTAAAGTCTGTTTCTTTCAGTTTGTACCATCCGAGACAAATGGACTCGCATTTACACCTGTACCCTTTCTCCTTTCTTGTAAATGTTAACTGCTGCCTTTAGGGAAGGTCTGGAGAGGGTTTGAAGAATGACATCACTTTATCCAGAACCTTCTGTATTTTCACAGCGGCAGTGGCGAGCCGTGACTTTTATACCTAGGCCCTCTGACCCCCCCCCC
>NW_011350091.1:22599-28416 GCF_000735185.1 Notothenia coriiceps
GGGCGGACTTGTCATAAAGTCCGCGAAAATAAAGCCCGCCCATTTAGAGGGAAGATATGATTGGTCAATTGTACTGTCATTTGACATTACTCTCTCGTTGAGTTACTATAGTTGGCCCTCTGTGAATGTAGAGAGGGACCAACAAGCTCTCCCGTCTTCACAGAAACTCGCAGATACGGCATTTAACCCTTCACATTCCAACAGAAACTGAACAGGCAGATTCGAAGGATTTATTTATTTGGAAATATTATTTTAAATACAATTAAATCAAGTTATTTTGGTAAAACTAATGAAAAATGTAACAAAAAATATATATAAAAAATAATATTTAAAAAAAAATGTTTTTTTTTATGTTTTCAAATATTATTTTATAGAATATCTAGAGGGCCCTGACGGCTCGCCACTGATCCAGCTGTGATATCTTCACAGTATGTCCCCTCCTATGTCCAAAGTATTTCCCCTCCTATGTTTTCATGTTCTACATTTGTATTGTGCATTTTTCCCAGGGCCCAATTACAACCTGAAAAAGCGGTTACAAACTCGTATTCTCTTAAGATGACATGGGCTAAGGTTGAAACTTGCCAAAGGGGTTTTCTATTTCCCAGCAATGCCATATGGATCTCAATGTTATATGGCTACAATCAAGCGAACATAAATAATTGGGAGTCATGAAACCACAAAGATGGGGTGGGGTAATAACTGTATAATAACTGTAAGCAATGAGTAAGATTAGCATAAGTAAAGTCCTAATGCCATTTAACTCATTCAAGGTTATGTTAGAAACACATTGCTGTTAACACTAGTCAGTTTTTGATGGACACCATGGCTACTGCTGGTACCAGGCTAAATGAGGCTGTAGCAGCAAATACCCCAGAGTGTTTGGAATTCACAAGGGTGTGTTTTCTTGCCTTTCAATTCAACAGATGGAGAATGTTAGTGTGACATACAGTAGTATAATACTAAAGCAATCATCAGACCTTCCACTACTACAAAATAGAAACTCATCAGCAATCATCATTGTTGCATGATTTGTAATTTGAAAATAAGGCGGAAATTACATTTTCTACGACATAGCATTTAGGAACCACTCTTTTTATCTGCCCTCTAATTATCTTTTAGATTCTCCTCCTCCCACTCATGGCTGTCAAACCACTCATCTTGATCTAGCTCCATACTGGAAGACACAAGTGGGGTCAAAGGCCATTACCATCATGAAGCACTATCCCTCCTCTTCATCCATTAATACAGGTAGTAATGATCATCTTCCTGCTCCTGAGATCGCTCCTGACTGATATATGACCCAACTCCAACAATTAGACGGGAGCTTATTCGCCTTACGAGTTGTATGTTTTCCACTTGTTTAATGTTACGTCTATTGAGACACAATTATACAGTGGAGTCTAGTTCAGGTGTCTGTTAGCTTGAAAACATACATTAAACATTGCAGAGTGTCAAACATGGGCCAGAGGAATGACGGCGATGCATGTAAAAAAGGAAAAACATAGGAGGAGTGTACAGTCAAATGTAACCTGATTACTTTCCGTTACTTTTGGATTACCTGCATATCAAATGCAATGCAAATAAATCAAGAGAAAATAATTACCAATAAGACGTTTTTTACACATTATGTAAGACAAGATATTTAGGATCAAAAATGATTTCATTAATAGGAAAAGCTGCCTTTCATGAGGCATATTCAGGCAGTAACCAACAATGCAACACATGAGCACAGACTACAGTTTGAAAAAGCAAAAATAAAATATGAGCTGACAGAAAATGCTCAGTTTTAGTTTAATACACACAGTTAAGCTCACACACACTGTTTTATGAACATATAGGTTCACCTGCTGAATTAAAAAAAGACCACTGCAACATTATCAGTTTCTCTGGTTTTTACTACATATTTATAGATATGTAGATAAAGGTTTTTTCATTTTGTTCTATAAACTACTAACAACATTTCTCTGCGGATGGAAATGAGCTCAAAGCTAAAATCCGGCATATTTACACTTGAATTATTTGTCTTAAGTGTTCAAATAAACGATTACATGAAATGGAAAGGAAATGTTGGAATTCAACAGACACTGGAAAGGAATGGCTGCCATTCATGTAGAGGTTGAGATTTAAGAACAATTTGGAGTGGTCTCTTAATTGTTTCCAGAGTTGTAGATTCACACTTAAAGTATTATCCTACAGAACAGCACAGCTTACAAAAAAGAGATACAATCTGATCATTTTACAACAAACACTATATGCTCTTTTTAGTTTTTTAGTAACATCGAAATCCTGCTAGTTATTCCCAAGGTTTTTTTTTTTTTTACTTACAGAATCCCGTAACATGAAACCCTGTACTCCCAAAGCTATTATGATAAAAAGTATTCTGCTGGGTGATAGTAAACTTAGATCTATTTTTGAAGAAAATATTTAGGAAAAATCGAAATAGAGGAACGTACTTTTGGATATATCAAACATATCCCAGATGATTCCAATTGCTTATTTTCTATACAATATGGCTTTCCTTTCAAGATGAAGTCCCCCAGGCGATGAGGAATAAAAGGCCTACAGTGTATACCCCTAAGCTTGAAGCAAAATGAAAAAGAAAGAGTTAACCCTCAATAGACAGACCGACTGGTTAAAGCACGCTATTCACAAAGAAATGTTAAAAGGAGAGAATGAATAGATTCTTTGAGCACTTAAGAAAAAAAGATCATCTCCTCCTTTTTCATGCGCACCCATTAAACGATGACTCACAAATAAGCACATATTGTGAGTGTGCTTCATGTTAAATGCTGGTTACAACATCACACGGCTTAAATACAGTTTGTGCACAGACATTGGAAGAAAAAGAAAAAAACAGCGTACAATTGACGGCATACCACTGAGCTGTACTGTAACAACTAAGGAGACTATTTACTCTTAATTGATATGGCCTTTCTTACCATGAAAAGAACAATTATTTCTAGCGCCGCACGCTTCTAATGTGCACAGTAAGCTATCAACACAAAGTGCCCTGAGTGAAATGAACAGAACTCACCAACAGCCTACTCCAAAAAAAAAGGGGGAAAAAAAGCTGGCTGAGCCTTTTTCATCTTTTCTCTCATTCCCTCTTGATATGAAAGCGCCAGAAACAAGCTCAGAGATGATCAAAATACGGCAGTGTAATACCAATTTAATATATCAATGGTATTTATAAGGCATTAAAGTCAATGACACATGGCGAGCAACAGCATAAAACAAAGAGTCCTTGTTAAAGTGGATGCATACCACTTTCATGGCGCGCTGCATCATTTTGTTGGAAGGCATCCTTATGAAATTCATCAGTGCTGGTTGGCACCATGCAGAACAGTTTTGTTGATCACACAGATCCCACTCTGCTGAACCCGTACTGAGCGCACGACTATATTAAGTTGAGTAAGTAATAAGTAAGACAGTGGAAATGAACGATGCTGTTAGGAATTAGCGCAAAAAAATACTGAAGGTGATGGGGAATAAGGATTTAGTTTCAGCTCTGTTGCTGTTTAGGATTTTTAATTAAACTACATTTGAATATAAGGCTTTGGCATGTGATGTATGCAGTCATAATGTGAGACCACAAGCTTTAAGCGATTCCATGTACAGGTATAGCTGGATTTAAAATCCTTCTTACAATTACAACTTTACTGACTGAATGGAAACATAATGAAACATCATTACCTGAATATGCAAATGTCCATCATGTCTCAAAAGACAGCGGAATCTGACTGTTGCATTGTGTTGAAACAGATGGCCCGACGCTTAGCCTATCACGTACAATGAGTTGGAGCGCAAGCCAATGGAATCGCAAGTGTTGCATAATGATGTCACTATGTTCCGGAAGTAAACAAAGGAGTCCAATAGAGGCATTTCAGGCAGGTGTGTGGGAGAGAAACTCCCTCTGGAGGGAACACAGGGTTTTTAGCGTTTGCAGACCATTTACATGCACACAAACCAATAGACACACTACAGGAAAGAGAAACCAAAGAAAGCATAATAGGGCCCATTTAATGGAAGCTTTAGCATTTTCTTTCTTAGAGAATCACAACAAAAAATAGGGTTAGGTGATTAACGTTTGTTTCTTCGTGGCGGTTTTTGTCCTATTCTTTTGCCTATGGATTGGTCTGTCTAAAAAAAAAAACAAGTCGCTAAAGTTAGTGATTGTTGGAACAGTGAAAAGACTATTCAGGATGGTTTTGGTGGGATTTATGTTTGTTTCTGTTTAATTCATATGCTTTATTTGGTTTTTACCATGAGTTAACAAGGTCATTAAGCTATTCTTAGCTCGTTGAAAGAGGGAATCTTGAATGCAGGAAACCACGTTTTTTGTATTTTTTATAGGAACATAGCTTTTAAGTTTACTTTGGTCGTACACACGCATGAATAAATCAACAATTGGCTGTCATTTGGCTGATGATTAACAGTTGAACAATTTAACATATTGCCCAGGCCTACACCAGAACTCCAAATGCTGAGGTGTGTTCAGACAGGTTATGACGCAAATGTTTGTCTTGAGTACATTTTGACAAAGGAACTTTGAAACAGTGGCTTTTATTAAACTCATGAGGTCAAACTCAAACAGATAAAACTGCCAAACAGATGTCCATTTAAGATCAAAAGGTTAACACTATGATACTGGATTCAACCATAACTATGAACCAGCAAACAGACATTAATTAAACGGTTTAATAAAGATGCTCCTTTAAAACCTCTTCTTTTGTTCATTCATTATACATGTTGAATGAATTGAGTTAGAAGTAAAGGCAGAAACCTTGAGCATCCCGAGTAAGACCTAATCCCTTTAATTAATCCCTGTTTCCTCACTCGTAAAATATATTGGTTTGAGGGTATGTTGCCATCATCAAATATACATGTGATTCCTTTTGTTCTTCTCACAAAGTTAGATTTTTATAATTGTCCGTATTCTACACCCAGGCCCAATATTCGCTGTATTTAAACATTTTGTTTATTTGTAGTGAAATAGAAAAGTCAGTGCGATAGTACATAAAAGCAATCAGTCGGCGTGATTTAACAAGAACCTGAGCCCATTAAATGAACTCCAGAAGTATTGGAAGAAAAACGATCCACAGCACATCAGCAGTTTCCCCCCGCCGGCCCCCAGACAGCTGAAGACGGGCCCCGCTCTCAGAATGGCACTTGTGCTGGAGAGAAGAGAGGAGCAGGAATAATGTACAGTGAGTTATCTTTGTACAACATCTCCAATGGAAAAAAACAATTAAATAAGATTGATGGAGAGATGAAGACAACTGGGTGGGGAGGGAGGAGTGTGCTGCGGGGGGCTGAGTTGGATCTGACTGCATGTCTATCCCTGTTTGCGTACCTCCTGGAGGCACAAATGTCAGCTTTGAGCAGTTTGTGGACTCCCCACTAAGCTCTTGGCCCGTTCCGATCCAGACTGGTTCTATCTTCTGGACTCTTGGCATGCCACGTACCAGCCGCGGCCATCAATGTGCCATTCAGATGCCATGGCTTCACAGCCACTTACTTCTGTGCTCATGGATATCAGGGTTAGTGTTTTGCACTCACGCTTATCTGCAGTGCTAACAGTTCCTGCTTTCACTGGTTTCTAAATGAGTTGCTCTTAAATGATATTTTCAATGCATTTCAGGTTGCATTGCATGTGGGTATTAGATGCGTATATCTTATCTTGGATCAAAAGATTCAAACCCTAGATCACCAGCAGTGCAACTGACAGTTAATAACACAAAGGTCACAGTAAGGATGTGATCATACAGAGTAATTACTACATTATCATAAATACACAGGCTTGAAGAGTAACAGATT
>NW_011350092.1:0-12667 GCF_000735185.1 Notothenia coriiceps
AATGTACTATATTCCTAAATATGCTATTGCTACACTTTATGGCAAAAATTGCACTTTTCTGTTGGTCTTTGTTAAGTACCACCTTGAAAAAAATAAACAATGTTTTGTTGCTTAAGCTTATGTATTCAGTCATTATTCAATGGTATACTAAAATCCATGTGAAAAAAATTGCTTCTCACTGTTCTCAGGTCAAATATTTATATGTGATTAAAAATGCGATTAATTGCGATTAATTAATTACAAAGCCTGTAATTAATTAGATTAATTTTTTTAATCGAGTCCCGGCCCTACTTTTTTTGTTATTTTTTTTTGTAGGTGGGAACTAAACCATATGGCATTATTTCGTATAAAACAAAGTTATATATTTGGAAAGTTTTAATCTCAACTGTGACATAAATGTGTTGTTATTTAGAAGGATTGTGATAAACCTCCATCTAGTAGCCCCATTTCTTATATTCCCATAAATAAAATTAGCCAAGATTGGGTTGTGATCAAAGAGATGTCTGGGTAGGAACTCAATTGACTGTATCGAAGGCAGCAGACCAGAGGATACAAGAATGTAGTCTATTCGAGAGAAGGTTTTATGTCTCGTGGAGAAACAGGTATAGCCTCAGTAGTAATGTTCATCCCGCTTCAATCACATTAGTATGCATACAAAGTGACAGGTGCTGTGACAGGTCACACCTCTCCCTACTTAAGCATAAGTAGGGAGAGGTGTGACCTGTCACAGCACCTGTCACTTTGTATGCATACTAATGTGATTGAAGCGGGATGAACATTACTACTGAGGCTATACCTGTTNTGTCTGTTCATTTGTAAAACGTGGAAGTTCTGTTCTGATTTTTTAATGGCCTAGGCGGATTTTTGTCTTTTTTGTCTCTTTGCCAGAAGATACTTTTAGACCCACACTTTGAAGGTATGGCAAACCTTAAAAACTAGAAACACTTGATGGCTGCTTACACTGCACTTCATCACCTTTTTAACAGAGAGGTAGTATTAAAAGTTGTTTTATTTTACACATCAGCAGAACAGAGATGCAGGGAAAGGGGGGGAACGGTCGCGGCAGCCTTTACAAGGGACCACGTGTTGTTTTAGAGAGAACAAATACAAGTGTAAAGTAGTGTTTTTAAAATCCTTCCCCCTCTCTGTATATTGATAAGATGGCAGGAAGGGGGAGGGAGGGGCAGGAAGGGTGAGGGAAGGCACAGACGCAACACAGGCTCCACCCACACACAACAACACACAACACACCACACACGACCAACACACTACACACACCACACACACACACACACCACCACCACACACACACACACACACACATGCACACACACACCACACACCCACATGCACACACACACACACACACACACACACACACACACACACACACACA
Source organism: Notothenia coriiceps (assembly GCF_000735185.1). Taxonomy (NCBI): domain Eukaryota; kingdom Metazoa; phylum Chordata; class Actinopteri; order Perciformes; family Nototheniidae; genus Notothenia; species Notothenia coriiceps. Next base: position 1,397 of record NW_011350092.1, read on the forward strand.
CACACACACACACACACACACACACACACACACCAAAAGGCCTGACAGCCATAGGAAGAGGTAAGGGTGACAGTAAGGGCGTGTGTGGAGACTAACTTAATCAACACTTTTGACTAGGAAGGCAAAAGGTGCTTTCTTTGTTCTGATCAGTCCCAATCTGCATACTCTGTCTGAATACATTGAGAGTTACTTTTGACTCTAACAGTGTTCCACTGGAGTCATAGCTTTCTGAACTTATTTCTTAGCAGCAATTCGGTTTCTTTTTAATGGCTGAGGCGAATTTTGGCTTTTTTTTTATCTTGCCAAGATACTTTTAGACACACTTTGAGGTTTGCAAAGCCTTAAAACTAGAACACTGATGGCTGGCTTACGCTGCAAACTTCATCGCCTTTTAACAAGAGAGTAAGTATATAAAACGTTATTTTGTATATTTTACACATCAGCAGAAACAGAGAGAGATGGCAGGAAGGGGGGAGACAGTCTCCCCACCTTTACAGACACTGGCCATAGTAAGAGGAAAGTGTGACAGTAAGGGAGTGTGTGCAGACTAACTTAATCAACACTCTTGACTAGGAAAGCAAAAGGTGCTTTCTTTGTTCTGATCAGACCGAATCCGCATACTCTGTCTGAAATACCTGGAGAGTTACTTTCGTTAGAGCTTTCAGAGCTTTCTGAACTTATTCCTTAGCAGCACTGGGCATTTTTGTGTTGTATTGTATACAGTTGAAAGTGCACAGATAAACAGTCAAGCATGGGCGGTAAAAATGTGTTTCCTCAGGCTCTCTAATACACACACAGTCATCTCTCAAACGAGGTGCCTGCACCACTGCAAAAATCATCCATCTTATAACAAGAAAAAAAATATGTGATTTGAGTTTATACAGACTTGAAACAAGTGTAATAATCTGCCAGTGCAGTGAGATAATTAGACTTATTAAGAATTCTTAAAATAAGAATAATAATTCTTGAATAGATATCTGAATAGATCTAAATAGATATATCTGAATAGATATCTGAATAGATCTAAATAGATACATCTGAATAGAATAATTCTTGAAATAAGAATTCTTAAAATAAGAATAATAATTCTTGAAATAAGAATAATTCGTGAAATAAGAATTCTTAAAATAAGAATAACAATTCTTGAAATAAGAATGCGTGAAATAAGAATTCTTAAAATAAGAATAATAATTCTGTAAATAAGAAATATATGGATGCTAGAAAAGTGGCAAATGACCTGAATTAAGCAGAAAAACACTTATTCCATGCACAGGTATAAGCCAAATATACTCAAAACAAGTTGTCAAATTTTCTTTTACCATTACCTGTTCCATAAAACTGTTTTTGGAAACTGTCCTTTTGTCCGAAAACAGAAGCAAATTTTTTTGTAAAAAAAAAAAAAAAAAAAAGTTATCTAAAACTTCCCTTTGAGACGGTACCGACCTTTAACTTATAACAAGGTTGAGGTAAAACAAAGCGGAACTTTTGTCTTTTATTCCAATAAAAAATTGGGTTGGGGAAAGATATAAATTTTTGAATTAAAAGGGTCCAACCCACGGTTGTGGAAAAGTCCTTAATAAACAACGTAAATAAAGGGAAAACCTCAAAAAACGAACTTAAACTCCAAAGTTTTCCGACCTTTAAAAAGTTTGGCCGAAAAACGAAAAAGACAAAAATTAAGCATTGCCATCCCCAAAATTCCCCCGCTAGAAAAAGTTTTTTTTCTTTTGAGGACAACGACCGGGGAAAAAGATAAAGTTTTTAAAAACGGTGACAGAATTAACACGAAAGGGAACAAGGAAAAATCAACTTTGAAAAAACAAAAAGCAATTTTAAACTAAAACCGGTACGAGGGAGTTTCCATGTAAAGTGTCAACGGACGTTTTTTTTTTTGAAAACGATATACGTTTTCCCCTGGGTTGAGAAGGAAACTTCCCACTTCGGTTTGTCGCCGAGTTTAACAAACGCGGTTTTCGACAAACAAAAGTGGGTTTTTTTGTATCCACTTTTATCGTGGGTTTTACTTTTGGTAAAAAAAAAGTGGGTAAAAAGACACAAAAACAAAAACTTGGGTTTGGTTTAAACAATGTCGTTAAAATCAGAAATAGTTAAGAAAGATTTTGTTGTAGTTGTGGTGGTTAGACAGTTATAGTAAGCGAAAAACGATATAGTTCCTTCAGATTAACGACGTTCGAAGACTAGAATTTGGAACCCCCAGATACAAGGAATCTCAACTAATTATGGAGTGCATTACAAACAAAATCGTCTTCGTACACTGGGTTGCAACCAACGTATAGAGATAAAGTAAGCACATGTCTAGTCGACGTTTCGTCATCGCAAAACTTTGTTCTCCCACTTCCTAAATTTTTCTGGGGCTACTTGCTTACAGTCAATGTTTGGGTAGAAAACAACGTCGAAAACACCACGGCGTCACACTAGTATAGTCTTTCTACAGACCCAACCCGTTGTTGCCAACATCTGATTAATTAAAATCCCCATATATCATTTTTGAAAACAAAAAACTAATGTTCTTTGAGAACTCAAGAGGGAAAATTGGAATGTTTGAAAAACTCTGTGTTGATAAGCGAGACCAAAGTGACCCGATATTTTTTTCTAAGACTTAACCACGAAAATTTTTAGGACTACAATGACACCAGCCGGTAATCCCACTTTCCTAGGACTTTTACTAGTTTACAACGGTAAGAAGAGAACCTCGACGCGGCCAGATGAAGGGACTTACTGGATGAGCTTCTGGGAAAAGTAACGCAGAGAGTTTCCATAGTTCTTTACTCCGGCGAAGCTATGACAACCTGGGGACTCTGTTATAGCCAACTGTTGAGGAGACTTTCTCTTTTATTTTTTAAATTTATTGTAGTAACTCCATACGTAAATGTCAGGCTCACAGGTAATCGATTGAGCCTTGGTGGAGGGAGTACGGGGTACAGACTTTGTTCCAACTTTACTGCGTAAGTTTCTACATAAGTGGTGAGAAGTTTGGGAAACTGATGTCCGTGTGAATGTAAGTAATACAGTGAATCGTCTGTGAAAACGAATGGTTTCGTTGATTATCTTACGTTAATGGACCCTGGTCCCACCGTAAAAGTGCCTGTACTACCGTTTACGTTGACGTGCAGACCTTTCTAAAGGCGGTCACATTAACGTCGAAGAAGGACCTCTGTATAAGTACATTAAATGTGTTAAATCTCTTTCTGATCAATTGGAGTTCCAAACATACAAACATTATATAGTACATTTCGTATACCGAGAATTTTTGGTCGTCGGGGAAAGGTTATCAAATAAATTTATCACAGGACACTTTTAATTAATAGTCCTTTTCTTCCAGGACACAAGACCGATCACTTTTAACGATAATAGTTGGTCACCGCCGACCAGGTATACTCGTCTCCTCCAACGAGGAGGAGATTAAAAACTCTCCGTTCTCCTTCTAGTTTAGTAGTTAGTTAGATAACAAAAATGACGAATCTCAAAAGTAACCTGTCTTATTTCAATCTCTATTTTCAATCCGGTTGATCACATCATTTACTTATTAATTTAATCATAAATATATCGTTACAGGTCCTATTTCTAAGGTCTCATTTTATTTCTTTGGGTATATTCTGGGGGAAGCGATGATCATTGATCCATGATGTTAAAGAGTCATTCGACCGTCATCGCCAGTGATAAAAGGACTTTACGTTCATTGAAAAGTCATCGATTGAGACATAACTAAGGGTCACACACCATTGCTAGTGACTTCGATAAAAATATACCGAATTGTGCCTCGTCTTAGGGACGATGCACTTTTCCGTGGTAATTTCATATCGAAGTGTACATCACTCGTGACAACGCCCAACACATTGAATCGAACGCAATGTAAACCCAGCCACCATCGAAGACACATCAACTTCGAGGTATTACCTATCTATTGACCATCGAATCGAAGTGAATGTAAAAGTTTTCATTCGACAGTTGGTGACGTAAGAATGGACTAGTCAACAACCTAGAAACAACTATACAACAACAGGACGACACTTTCGCTGTCTACACGACATGACATGACAGGAACTAGGGAGCACACGTCACCGTGTTGTCTTTTTTACGCCGTATAGTTTTACAAGTTCAGGTTGAGAATCTACCAAGCCTACGTCAACAGTAGTTGGGTCTTCGACGAAGGTACAAAGTTTTATGATCTCGTACCAGATGCCAGACTACAACCACTCATCTTCTCAACTTTTGAGACAATAAGACAGCCATGTAGGTAATTAAGTGTATGTCTGTGCCTTTAGACAACTGACGCCGCGTAAACACGGAACAAATTATACCGAGTCGTTCTCTGAAGTTACAATTGCGTTTCTTTTTTTGTTTCGTCTTAGTGGGTGGCGGTTATGCGGTAACAAGGAGTTTTAGAAGACTTGACTCCTTCCGTCTACCTTCGACTGTCTAAACTACACTGTCTGCGTTTTTTGTAGACGATTCCGTTGAACTTGGTGTCGGACGCGGTCCATGACAGTATAGAGGGAGCAAGAATGAAAAAACGCCCGAAAACCGTGCAACCAACCCAGTTTTGGTATAATTGTTACCCACCCCTCCGAGTAGAACTATATAGGAAAAACATACACGAACGGCTATAACTTTTAATTATGTTTTTCGTTACATAATCGTTAATGTTTGTGATAGCAGTGGAAAAGGGAGTTTTAACGAATTAAAATAGTAGGGATAAATGAAGTCTAATAATAACAGCTGTCCTCCTCAAGTTGGGTGATTGACATAAGTACAGTTCTCAGTGCAAGTGCTCCAAAAAAAGTTTCTTACTCGCAGTGTCTCTTCTCTTCTCTCTTCTTTCCAGTGTGTAAACTTTCCTTCCACACATAAGTATAAGTATTATTTCGGCGGAATAAACGAGTGCCATGGTTATAACGACCCGATTTTTAACGTGTCTATTTATAATACAGACAATCGATCGATCGATCGGCCGATGATCACTCGATCGCGGACCAATCGATCGGACAATCGATCGGATCGATCGACCGCCTACGATTGCAACAGCAAGCCCAAATCGTTCTAGTATATAATCAATGACGGACTTAATTAGTGAATTTGTAACAGTCAAACGAGAAAAAAATGTGGCCGTACTCACCATCCAAATAATTTATTACTTAATTTTAATGCTTACATATTGAAAATAAACATAGCACTACACAAAGGTGGCCAGGGTGTTGAAAGGTAATGCGTCAGTTTTCTACCATTGATTTCTCACCGTTTCACAATCACAAAATGTGGACTTATAAACTGGCAATATTACTGGTTACGCACCATGATAGGCCATCCGGATAATCACGTGTGTTTTAAAGTACGAAGTCTTAACCTTCGTGTAAATATTGAGTTTGTCATTCTACATTCATGTCTCATAACGTTTAACTCTATGTTCGTTCCCTTGTCTATCACAAAACAGTCATAACTATTTTTGGTCACACGTTTATACACCAGGGAAGCAAGACTCCAACTCTCATCGTGAAATTCAAACGCCGTTTATCAATTAATTTCATCAAACAAATGAGGATAAATGTTCAATTACGCGACATTGTAGTCACAATTTACGATACACGGCCAGACCACACACATGGAATAACTTTCATTCACAATAACCAATCGTCTGCATTACTCGCTGTAACGTCACCGAGATGTACATTACGCGTGCAATATAACAAAATGTTAATCGTACGATTCGCCTCATCGAATAAGTGCAGATACGATAGTACATTATACCTACTCCTAAGTACAACGAATCACATTACGGGGGTAGGTGGCGAACGAAACGTACAGGGCGGTTTGGTTGGTCACCTTTCAGTCCCCCCCCACCCACACACTCCACCCGCTTTTTTATCAAAGCCCTTTCCTGGTGTAGATGACGACTACTCCACTAAACAAATAGCCGCAAATATATCGCCTAGTACTGCATGACTCGTATTGTCATCTCTCCTGCTTCTTCCCATTCTTTGGGTTACTTCTATGCGAAAAATAAGTCAATAGGATAAAACGTGGCTTTTATATAACTTTTGTAACTTCAATTTTTTTCAAGTTCTATCTACTGGTGATGTGTTCGCTTCAACACTGTGGGGCACAAGCAAAGGTCGCGGGGGGATCCAACATGAATAAGAATTTTATTTCCTTCTTGCGGGGGGGCCCCGCACTGCGGGGGCAACTCTTTGGGAAATTATATTTTGTTGCACTAGGTTTGTTGAAATCGGTTACGGTTGGGAGGATACAGTCACAACGCAGTTGATTAGCCTCTAACCTGGGGCTTATAACTGCCATAAAGCGTGTGACTGATTTTGGTAAATAAAAGTCGGAGACATCGTCTATTTTTGTAATTTTACTTTTCGGTAAATTCTCGAAATTTGGTGTTCAATTACTAAATAGTGACATTATAAGTTAGTGGTACAACATTCGAAAACTTTAGTTTAATACTATTAATTAATTATAAAAGAAGGATGGTCAGACTATCTACCCTGTTACCTATTTGACCCATACTACAATGTCACAGTTAAAAATTCCCATACAGTAAACACAAACTTAGTTTTGCCTATTTATTAATAAACCCTAACATTTTCAACCTTACTAAGACGACAGGAGGTACTCGACGGATTGTAGCTACTCCACAAACTACGTGAGGAGTGAGCACTACTAAACTCTCTAGAAAAGGACCCGGTCTTCGTGAAAGAATCCTCTTTTTCTCAACACAAAGAAACTGTTGGGTACTGCCATTTCCATGGATGAAACCAGATTTCTTTTCCAACGTGTTCGTAACAAAAGTCCTAAAGCGGTAACAAACTGAAACTCAAACTGTAATAAGACGACACATCCTGCCTGTGGATAGCATTTCTATTTCTACCGGGAAGACTTTGTCCTTGAGGTGGACATCTTTTGTATCAGAGGGGAGTTGTGAGTGAGGAAACCTCTTTTTGCCGGTTTCTAACTGGGATGTCGATGGATCAGGTGGTCTCATAACACTAGATGTGCCATGTCACTTCACTCAACCTTGTTCGACATCTGTAATGAAACTCTACCGGGCGTGATCCGTCTACCTCACCTTACACTTACAAGGTCCTCAACTCACGTCCGGATCACTCCCTTTGTGTTGCAGTGGTCGGTACTAAGGTAGGACTCTCGTTCCGGTGTTCCTCTTCTCGAAGTCATGGGAAGTTTGGACCTTGAGTTCGGTACCGATTCTTTCATCACCTATAATACGGGCCTCTCAAATGTTACTTGTTTCTACTCGACACTTTGTACATTCAGTAATTTTACACACCGAAAAATAAAGAACGTGAAAACGAACTAACACTTTCATGAATTATTTAATAAACTTAAGTGACAGAGAGAATTGTAAAGACTTTTTTTTAGTTCCGAAGTAGTTTTACTAATTCATTAAGAATATTTCAATGAAACAATAAAGGGTGTCTGTTGGTAGTGTTATTTGAATTTTCTCCGAAGACCTGCATTTCAGAGGCGTTTTCTGCGTTCCGGCACGTGTTCTCTCCCGACAGGTTTCCTTCTCCGCAAACGGCAAACTGAACAGTCGTTCACTGACTCCTTTTCTAAATAACTACGAACTGAGTTCACTGGCGTCCACACCTAGTTGTTAATAAAACCTAGGTCTGAGAATGGTGCAAGACTACTTTCACTTTCATTACATGTCATCTTAACGTTGAAATTAAAGTAAATATACCAAGAGCATCGAGCTTTCCGTATAGTGTGTAACGACTTACGTATTGTAGTACACGTTGTATTTTCAACAAACATTACTCTGTCCTCTATAAAGTACCAAGTAAAAGACAGAAGTAAATACATCTCTTGTAAAAAATTGGAATTTCGTCGATATATATCCATACACTCGTACAGTAAAGCAAAGACCTAAATACAAACTGTTAACACCAGATTCCGTGTTTTTACGTAAAAACTTTCCTGTTTATTTATAGATTTTATAGAGTAATCGAAGGTGTCATCGGGCAAAGCCAGCGGCCGACGGGTTAATGTGGCGCCTCGTCGCTGAGGTCATACCAGTAGGCAAGAGGAGTTGAGGTGTGGTTCCCTCGGTTTTTCGTCGACCATTTCCGGGAGGTGCCATTGAAATGGGTCGTCTCCTGGGTCTCAGCGGGCCCCTCTTTACTTCCTCCCATTCAGGACTCAGAAGGTTTGAAAAATGCAACACACAACAGACTTATAAGAAATGTCTGTAGTGGGTCGGTATTCTCCGACAAGATTTCCCTCTGGTAAAAACTGTCAGAAATACACGTGTAATTAGTAAAAGGTAAAAAGTAAAATCACCTGTTCCTATAGATCGTTCGTGTCCGGTCCCGTAAAATTCTGAGACGTCACTCTACCATGTTCTTATTTTTTGTTTTTGGGTTTCTACGACAAAGAGTTGAGGAACTAGAGTCTCAAACTTCGTTATTCTGACAAGTTGACTGTCACTACAGGACTTTCACCTCCTGTCCGTGTGTTTCAGTGACCTACGGATAGGTACGAAGTTCCTAGAAGTCTTACAATCATTGTCTGAAGGTAAAATGAAAGTTGTTTTCAGGTCTAAAATTATGAATAAGTGAGACATCCAACTCACAGCTCGACGCAGCGGAGGACCTATTTCTGTTGGTGTTTCCATGTATAGTCCTTATTTCTTCTCCTACCTCTGAAACAACGATTTCACGTCAAAATGCCTCAAAGCTGTCTTTGCTACTTTTGGTGGATACCTGGGTACCCTACCACCATTCAGTGGAGAATCACCAGATGTCACACAACCACTTCTATACTGACACTTATCTCACACAGTAACTACGTTCGACTGGTTTATTTAGATTTTACTATTACGAGTACCCCCGTAAAAGTGTGATAAAACAATAGAATGGTATTCATCCTAGCAGAAGATAGTGTGAAATTCAAGGTAAAAAAAAAAAACAAAAAAAAAAAAAAAAAAAAAAAAAAAAACGATTTTCAACATAAAATTTTGGATAAGTGTTTGACGACCTCTAGTTGAAAAAGTGAATTCCTTAATCCTCTTTAGGTTAACCAACCGGGTCTACTGTAGCGTTAAGGACTTTGTCAATAACCGCCTTCTTGCCTGCCTGAGTTAACACACGCAGTAATTACCGCAGAAATACGTTGGAGAACGTCGTCATCGAATGATTCAGTTGTTGTGGTTGGTTGAATTTGTTGTCTGTAGCCGATGGAGGTCCCTCGTACAGTAGCTACGTGGGTTTTAATTGGAGTGTCACGTACAAAGGATTTGAACTTATTGAAACTGGAATTCAGTCAATAATAAAATCGTGACATATAGCGTAAAGGAAACAAAAGTACACGAGATTTGACGATCAATAAATTTATGTGCTACACACTCGATTTTTGTCAATTATGTCACAGACAGAAAGGAGGGTGGACAAGCGCAAAAAGAGAAGAGAGAAGAGTATCACTTAAGAGCTAACGGAACAAGTTCCGGTTCGTGAGGGATGTGAGAAAGGAAGTGGTCGACCGTGCGGATTCCTTTAACCCTGTACGGTCACTCCGTAACTATGTACAAGAAGTCCACTGTTAACACAGTGTAAGTTTAGAACTACAAAAAAAATGAACAAGATATTTTCGGTAAATGTAGGTACGAAATAAGGAAAAACATCCAGATATTACCCAGCGAAAGTGTTAATCCTGTTGTAAATTGTTTTATACAACGACAAAAAATTCGACCGGAACAAGTACTTTCCTGTAAGAGACGTCGCCGTTAACTACATTTCAAATTGTATTAAATGAAATTCGCATTCGTGACACCGTTAAACCTCGAACAACCGTGGCAAGGGTGAGGTAACCTTCTTTCCGTGTAGTCATTTCGACAAATGACGACCAGTACATTCGGTCGAAAGTCGTCCCTCCAATTCGCGTTAAACAAAGTAAAGAAGCATAACCTTCTCTACAAAACATAGAAAGTAATCATGTTTTTACCACGACAGAAACCTAAAAGTGTTGATGTAACGTTTCGTAATATTGAGTTAGTATCTACGTTATATATGTCCATTACCATCATCTCCCAGACGAAATCATCAAGATAAAATACCTACAAAGTAAATCTAAAACGATAGAGGAAATCCCGGAATGAATCTACCTAGGATGAGCAAATGGAAGGAGTCTTCTACTAGAGACAGGTCGGAGCGGCAGCATGAAAACTACTGGTTGAACGGAACAGCGGTATCCTTGGTGAGGCGTAGTGATGTACAACGGTTCGTTCTGGACGTAACTCCCCAACGATGGCATATTACGGATAATGATGCTCGTTATGTAGAGTGAGACCGCCTCCCTGCCAGCACCGCCGACAGGCGCAGGCCGACACATAAGCTCCTTGGCGTCCTATAACTTCCTGTATAGTACCTGGCTCTGCGTGTCGAGTATGTTTTTTCGGTACCGACTCACCTTTCGAAAGTAACCCTCATCTAGAACCACCCACACTCCACTTCAGGCCCCCTCTGACAAGGAGGCGCGAGTGCGCTTCGCAGACAGCTCGCACACGGCGGTGTGACTCTCCGCCGCGCGCCCCCCCTCCCTGCTCCAGTGCCACTGCTTTTGTTTCAAACGTTATAATCGGGCCCTGGTAAAGGAAGTCGGGAGGAAAGGAAGTTTGACGTCCATCGACGTGGAAGTTTATGTCCCAGTGACGGTATTTGGTGAGAGACACACGGTAACGGGTGTAAAGTCGGTCGTCCTCGGTGGAAACAAAACTTCCACGTTTGATCGTTATGTTTACATTAGTAACGTGAAAATGTTTCTACTAGTGACTTTTAACGTTGAAAACGAGAAACATTACATATTTTTCGGTCCCTCAGTAAAATTCCCAAGTAATAACTCAGCACGGGTAAACGACCCGTGTTGAGTACGAGCGAAGCTTGTGGTTACACCCACTCGATCCACCCATCAACCCGACATCAATCCAACCAATTGTTAACTATGACCCACTGTCATAGACAAAAACCCTATATGCACAACCTGTGTTCTCTGCGTACTGAAGATACGAGTCCAAACATAAAAACAAGTTTGTTATTCTCTTTTTGTCATTAATAACTTCGAGAATTCCAATAATTAATAAGTCAAACTTCGCGCCTTCCCGTTCCTCCATTCAAAAACTTGCTTACACATACTCCTAAACTCTCAAATTTTAATACGCAGTACTAATTAAGTATGCAAAACTTTTACGTACGAATCCAGAAAAAACTCCTCCAAGACAGATGAACTTAAGTC
>NW_011350092.1:12712-18604 GCF_000735185.1 Notothenia coriiceps
CGGAAAGAAGCGATTTTGAGATTCGTGGGCACCGCTATTGGATGCGTCGCTAGGAATGGTGGTCCAAGCTCACCTCTTAGTGTCTATCAGTCGTGTTGGTGAAGATATGACTGAATAGGAGTGTTGTTCATTGATGGGCCAAGGCGTGACGCTTTAATTTCATATTAATTGTCTGTAAATTGGAGTGGATGCGCGTGGGGCATTTTGTCGACACGTATTTTTTGGTGTTTGTATGCTTGTTAGGGCGCATTTGTGAGATGGTATGGTGAGTGGGGAGTGTGTGTGGTGATCGCCCTTGCTATCGGAGCTGTTATCTGTTAGTGGCGGCTAGCGTATAGTGTGATTTTTTTTATATAATAGTTTTCGGGCTATGCACAGCGTTGTCTGGATTCGTACTTTGCTAAGTGAATTAGAGAAATCGCAACTGGGTTGGGGCCCAGATGACATCGGCCAATTCCTGAACGAGTTATTGGGCGAATGACGGACGGACTTCAAATTTGTGCGTCATTAATGGCGTCTGATGCAAGGCCTTCTGCAGCAGTAGGCTTACTAAGTCAGGGGCAACACCAAAGCCAAGCTAAACAACAGAGGCCATCGGGGCTACCTCGGCAGGGAGCGCATGTCATCTGATGCACGCGCAAAATTAAGCCTCAGCAGTGCATGTCTCGCTAAAAACTTGAATAACTTGTGAGCCTTAAGTCAGTTATATATTTATAGACTTTATAATGCCCATTATCCTTTTGTTTCATGTGTAGCTTCAAAGCTGTAGTTATGTTAGTACAGATTGTGTGAGGCTAAAACGAGTTAATATCAGTGTCTGTCTTTCCATCGCACCTGTTCGCCGCGTTTTCTCTTCTCTGCTTCCTCATAGTGGAAGGGGATCTCGATTCCTTGTTCAAGGCACTAAACGGCTACACCTTTCCTTCACCAAGCTGGCACCGCCTAAGAAAATTGGGAGCATGCCAGTGAGAGGCCCAGTTGATGTACATGTTCTTCAGGTGAGGGCAATTGTTGTCACAATTCAATGCTTGATCGTTTTTTTTACTTGTGTCTATAATAGCATTATACTTCATGGCTTATCCTTTTTGTAAGTGCATAATGGGGATCGGGCTTTTCAGCAATTACGGACAACATTTAACAAAATAGTGTTGCTGTTTTTTAAGGCTGCCTTGTCATCAGAAGGACATTCTGCTCAGCGGCAATTGATAGTGAAAGTTCTAAATAAGTTTAACCTTAAGCGTAAGCAGCTTGTGGGCAATTTGGAGCTTGTTGGAAGGCGTTCCATCCCATTGGAAGAGGCGGCCTCGTGGCAGAGCTGTTTTACTGGGCTGGTCATGTAAGCAGCTTTCAGGGCAAAACAGGAGGTTAAGGCAATTTGTTTTCATTATGTTTATTGGAAGCATGTTTTTGTATTTTGGCATTAGTACATAAAATGGTGCTGTCTTGGATTCACAAACTACATGCAAAGGCATTATAACTTCAATCATAGATGCAATATATAATAATGGAGTTAGACGGGTCTGGCTTTAAGTAGTTCTATGTTATAAGATGTTATTAGAGTATTTTTGCCCTGGGAGTTTGCTATCTCCTTTAGGCCTACCAGAAGAAATCCCACCGTCTAGCCTCGCAGAATGAGATCTCTGTCGCAGCCCGTCTCCATAGCTTGTTGATGACTCCAACTGGCCTTGTCGCCATAAAAAAGGAAGGCCACTCCCATCAGCTACATTTGCCAAGCGCAAGACCTGCATGAGGGTTTGCTATTCTATGGCCTAGTTACTACACAAAGCATGCTCACTATGCCGAAGTGTGTGGGGGCAGGCCGCATCCTTTCTGGTGTTAATGACAGAATATGAGGGCACTATCCATGAAGCGAGACCGGCAACAGCCCTCATAGCAAAAAAGGGCCCATGCTGAGATGGAAAGGCTTTCATTGGGAGAGTAGATCTTGTGGTTAGTTAGGTTGCGCCGCCAACCTGTTTCTACAATGCTCACCCCCGCAATGTCTGTTCAAGGTTGGGAGAGAATAGACATGCCCAGAAACAACTGCAGGGCCACGTACAAAACAAAGTTGGCTATATCAGCCCCATCATTTCCTTCCCAGCCCCTCCTTTGTCCTCAAACTGCAGGTAAGGCTGGCACCTTCAAAGACAGGGTCACATTGCCATAACCACCTCTCTGTGGGCATTGGCCCACATTCAGCCAGGGCAGGATGCCAAAACCGTTTGTTTGAAGGTGGCAACTAGCATGACAGATGTAATCATTGCACTTTACAAATGATCAGGCTGAGAAACTTGGCAACTTTGCTCTTTGTAATGTAATAAAAGGGCCAGAGATCATTTTTAGTCTATAATTGATGTGGCCCATTTGCTTGGCCAAGCTCATGCTCGCTTCGACGTATACAAGTGGTGAGCAGGTGGTAGTGGGCTAGTGGTTATTGTTAACATTGATATGGTAACGCCAGTATCTGTTTGGGGCATTGAACTGGAGCCACAAGAGACAAGAACCTTTGCATTAATGTTGCAGTTGTTGGATAAGTTTTGTGTCAACAAGTACAAGAGGAAAACAGTAAATTGAAGCTCTTTAAGTGTATATATTGCTTCAGTTTGTGGTTATGCAGACAACAAAGTAATGTTGATGGTTTTCAAATGTTATAATTGTAAGTTTAAATATCGTCATGATTATTCAGTACGTTTTGGTAAGAATGCATGGCTAGGTTGCTTGTTTTGAGATTGTCCTAAGCTTGAATGTTTCAGGAAATAAACAAATGGTAAAGAAAATTTGACACTTTGTTTGAGTATATTTGGCTTATGAGCCTGTGCATGGAATAGGTGTTTTTCTGGCTTGTAATTCAGGTCATTTGCCACTTTTCTAGGCATCCATGATATTTGCGTTATTTACAGAAATGATTATTCTTATTTTAAGAATTCGTTATTTCACGCATTCTTATTTCAAGATTCCTTATTCTTATTTTAAGAATTCTTATTTCACGCATTCTTATTTCAAGAATTGTTATTCTTATTTTAAGAATTCTTATTTCAAGAATTATTCTTATTTCAAGAATTATTATTCTTATTTTAAGAATTCTTATTTCAAGAATTATTCTTATTTCAAGAATTATTATTCTTATTTTAAGAATTCTTAATAAGTCTAATTATCTCACTGCACTGGCAGATTATTACACTTGTTTCAAGTCTGTATAAACTCAAATCACATATTTTTTTTCTTGTTATAAGATGGATGATTTTTGCAGTGAGTTCCCGATGTTCCGGTTTTAACCGGACTTGAACCGAAGCTTTTTACAAGTCCAGTACCGGTTCGGCGTACCGGTACGCAGCACTAGTAACTTCTGACTAACTTCTGTTAGCTATATACATATTGTTTTATCCAACCAGTTTTGGTTATTTTGGATATTTTCTCAGGACATTGTTACTGTATGTGAGGTTATTAGATGATTATTATATTGTTGCATCAAGCAGCATTTTACTGTTGTAGAGAAAAAATGTGATACACACATTATTACTGTTAAGAACCTTTGGCAATATAGTGTATCATTGTGCTGTTTTGTAACTTTTTTTAGGGATGCATTATGTCAAAGGTTTATCGCCTATTTTTAAGGTGTGCGGCGCGTCCTTTAAAATGTTTGTGCAACTGCTGTTGTTCCATTCATTCAGGCGATGTTTATTCACACTTCCTTGCAAATGCGTCTCCTTGGGGGGTGATTGATGAGGCCAGGGTTCACCGCTGAAGGAAGCGTCCTCTGGCTTGTTGGGCATACGAATGTGTGGCAGACTCTGAGAGCTAAGTGCATGGTAGGGAAAATATCTCAATGGTCACGTGAACATAAACCAAATTGATCCTGAGATTATAGTTAATGGGTCAAAGGTTAGAGGTGATTAACAGGGACAGCAGAAATAATATTAATATTGATCCAGGAATCAATAATATTTTATTAAATCAGAATATCACTCAATATGCAATCTTGAATACACATTAGCGTGTCACTTTGTCAATAAGAAGTCATTCCATGATGTCAGTGAAAAACAATTATTTGTTCTTAAAGCTTTCGGATTTAGATAAAAATGTATTCGCTGTAAACTGGTGTCCTTTTATTTGTTCTCCAACTCAAGTTATGGACTGTTCCATTTGACATCCTGTACTACGGTGGCCGACATGTGCAGACGCGCTATAACATCACAATACATTTATATTAGGAGAAACATCAGCAGCATCAGAAGTTCAGTCAGACAACTCACGTGTTTCTTTAACATGTTTATTAGAAGCAGCATATAGTTAAGTTTGGCGACTAGGCTCGGGCATCATCACTCCATGATATACATAGCACGATGAGTGATGATCAAATAACTAACCCCCGAGCCTACAGGTGGAAGCTGGGGTGGAAGCTGGGGTGGTGGTGGGGCAGGCAAGCAGCAGCGACGTAGAGGTAGCTGCAGCAATAGCAGCAGCAAGCAATGCATAGAGAGAGATCTGGCAGGTTAAATAGAGCGGCATATTAAGGAGACTCTGTTTGGTTGGTTGTAGAGTGGCAAGGGGGCGTTATGTAGGAATGCCGCATAAGTGCTCGAGTTGACTGCCTGAACTAGCTTGCAGCCTTCGCCCCATTTATGCAACTATAAAAACTGAAATATGCCAAAACACACGCAGGAGAATAAACATCCTCACCAACTTGACAACACATGCAGTGTTTAAAAAACATTCACCATCCTGAGGAAACATTCACAGCGTTTACTAAAAGTCCTGAATAAGCAAAACACAAATAAAAAAACGCTGAAAGAAGCTAAAAAAAAATAAAACCAGGGGACACTAATTGATGATGTTACACACAGCTGGGACGGGAGCGCTTGTTGATGTTCGGGGGGATTATAAAGTTGGCCAACATCACTGTGAGTGTTGGTGGAAAGTTACCAAAAACATAATTTTATCAGCTATTTAACAATTGTATTGCATGATTCCGACATTGCCGATCTGCTGTACGCTAGTTGGCTAACCAAGCTAACCTAGTAGAAGCATTTTCATCAAGTTGGTGAATGTGTTCTGAATGATGTGCATGTGTTGCCATATTAGTGAATATGTTTCTTCATTTGTATGTGTTTTGGCACCTTGCTGGTTCTATGTTTCAATCATTTTTGAAGCTGCAGCGCATTTTTGCTAAAGTAAATGTTTTGGGTCGTTGTATTTCATTTCATTTCAAACCTTTATTTATACAGATGAATCCCATTGAGATCATTGATCTCTTTTTCAAGGGAGACCTGCTCAAGTAGTTCCATATGAAACATAAAAACATAAATAGAGCAACAAAAGGACATCATACTGTTACGGTGTGTGTAGGAAGCAGGACCCAAATGCAGATTAAAGTGACAAAATAACTCCTTTATTTCAAGGCTAAACTCTAAACAAAGACTGAACTAATCAAGACTAATCATACAAACAAGACACAGGTGAGGAGGGAGGAGAAAAAAACAGGGACACCAGGTGAACACAATCGGGTAAATTAGACACACCAGGGAAACTAACGACAGGGAACCACAGACCGATCTAAACAAGACAAAACACAACGCAGACAGAAAACCAAAGACAGATCTAGACAAGACACAACGCAAACAGAAAACCAAAGACAGATCTAGACAAAACAAAACACAACACAGACAGATCGTGACATTACCCCCCCCTCAAGGGACAGATCCCAGACGTCCCAAAACAAAACCACAAAAGTCCAAAACCTCAAGCAGGGTGCGTGGAGGGGGTCAGGAGGACGGGACTTATCACTAGGCCACCAGGGTGGGTGGAGGGGGTCAGGAGGACGGGACTGAGCTGACCGCCCAGGGGCACAGCAGAGGACCAGGAAGGGATCTCGGGCGGACGGGCCCGGGGGCA
>NW_011350092.1:18766-24253 GCF_000735185.1 Notothenia coriiceps
TTTCCTGGCAGCTGGAATTGTGGTCTCATAACACCCATTTTTTAAAATTGCGATAAAATCTGACCCTAATAACTACAGAGGCATTTGTGTGAACAGTAACCTGGGGAAGGTCTTTTGTAGTATTATAAATTCCCGGCTTATAGACTTCCTTATGAAACACAATGTCCTGAGCAAAAGCCAAACTGGATTCTTACCAAATCACCGCACATCAGACCACATTTACACCCTACATACCCTAATTGACAAATATGTTAATCAAAATAAAAGCAAAATATTTGCCTGTTTCATTGATTTCCAAAAAGCATTTGACTCGATTTGGCATGTTGGTCTATTCAACAAACTACTTCAAAGCGGTATAGGGGGAAAATAATTTGACCTAATCAAATGTACACAACATGTGCAGCATCAAGATCGGATTTCTCAAAAACGGGGAGTAAGACAAGGATGCAGTTTATCACCGGCCCTGTTCAACATCTACATTAAGGAACTGGCCACTATCCTAGAACAGTCCACAGCACCTGGGCTCACACTCCACAAAACAGAGATCAGGTTCCTGCTGTATGCAGATGATCTCATCCTGTTAAGTCCGACAAAAGAAGGACTTCAACAGAGTTTGAATATACTCGAAGGTTACTGTCAGACCTGGGCCATGGCAATCAACATAAAAAGACAAAACAATGATATTTCAAAAAAGATCCAGATGTCAGGCAAACAATATTGACTTTACAATTGGGACACAGACAATAGAAAATTGTTCAGAATATAATTATTTAGGCCTGAAAATAAGTTCCACTGGAAGCTTTAATCAAGCTGTGAATGAACCGAGAGAGGAAGCACGCAGGGCGTTTTATGCAATAAAAAGACAAATCCACATTCAAATTCCAATTTCAATTTGGCTTAAATTACTTCAATCAGTAATACAACCCATCCTACTCTATGGAAGCGAAGTGTGGGGCCCACAAACAAACCAAACATTTGACAAATGGGAAAATCATCCAATAGAAAATGCTCACAATGAGTTTTGCAAACGCATCCTCCAGGTTCACAGGAGAACAACTAACAACGCCTGCAGAGCGGAATAAGGCACATTTCCATTATTAATACAAATCCAGAAACGATCAATTAAAAAGAAAGTTACCCCCACTCCTACCACCACAAAGCCCTGCAGCATCAAGAGATGAACAAGATTCCCCTCTCTCAGCTGGTCCTGACACTCTGTTCACAAACCGGTTCAAACTGTGATCAGGGCCAGGCTGAGCCCACATCTATTAGAGTAAACCAGATTATAACAAAACACACACAAAACTACCTCACTTATTGGAACACTAAATCCCAAACACAAAGTAAAATGCAATGCTATAAAAAGACAGTACACTGTGGCAGCCTACCTGACCACAGTGATCGATGTTAAACACAGGAAGTTGTTGACAAATTACAGACTGAGTGCTCACAGCCTGGCCATAGAAACAGGCAGGTACAAGAAAACATGGCTGCCAAAAGAGGAGCGATCATGCCAACAGTGTGGAGGAACTGCTGTGGAGACAGAGCAGCACTTCCTCACACAATGCCCAACTTTTGATTTTGTACGGAAACAAATCTTCCCAAAACTCAATCATAAGCATCCTCAATTATTCAAAAATGAAAACTAAAAACTAAAAATACTTCTCGGGGAATATAAAGAGAGCTGCATTGTGGCAGGACACTTTGTCTCTGCCTGCCACAGTCTGAGGGAACCGGAATGAGCAGATACACCAGGTCTCACATCTTAAGTATATATATCTTATTCTATTTTGTATTCATGTATTATATGAATGAAATTAATCTGTATTCCTTGTAAAAAAAAAAAACATGTTCTTAGCAGTTTGTTTATTTGTGTGTATTTGTATAGATGTTACAACTATACATAGCTTTGGAAATACTGTATGTAATTATGGTCATGCTAATAAAGCTTTTGAATTGAATTGAGATATATATATATATATATATATAAAGAGAGAGAGAGAGATAGATAGATAGATAGAGAGAGAGAGAGAGAGAGGGAGATAGAGAGAGAGGGAGATAGAGAGAGAGATAGAGAGAGAGACATGGATAGAGATATATATATATATATATAGAGAGAGAGAGATAGACAGAGAGAGAGAGAGAGGGAGAGAGAGAGATAGAGGGAGAGAGAGAGAGAGAGGGAGAGAGAGAGGGAGATAGAGAGAGAGATAGAGAGAGAGAGAGAGAGAGACGGAGATAGAGAGACATAGATAGAGAGATAGATATATATATAGAGATAGATAGATAGATACATAGATAGAGAGAGGGAGAGAGAGAGAGGGAGATAGATAAATAGATAGAGAGAGAACTCCTACCATTACAAAGCCCTCCATTGCCAAGAGGAGAACATAGAGAGGAGTCCCCTCAACCAGCTGGTCCTGAGGCTCACCTCCTCTAACAGGACAAGGCCTCAGGACAGCCCTCACACAATCTGGCCCAACCAAATCATAGCTAAAGAAAAAGAAAATTACATCAACTATTGGACATGTACCACGAAAACCCAAAAGAAACTTCAATGCTATTTGGTTCTAAACAGACAGTACACGGTGGCAAACTATCTGACCGCCGTGACTGATCCCAAACTGAGGAAGACATTAACAATGTACAGACTCAGTGACCACACAGGGGATAGGAAATTTCATTGTGTTAAGTATACAATTTGTAAGTTTTGCATAATCATAGGTGACGGATATTCGGTTTACTTGATCGTGTGACTTATACTAAAACGGCAAGGCTAAGATACAGCTGTACAGACCTGATCGAGGCGCGCGCAGTTTTCCTGCCGAGACGTGGCAATAAAGAGCGGTACGAAAGAAGCCAAGGTCATACTTTTTTCGATCACGCCAATGACAAAGAAGAGTCTGCTCCGCCCTATGACGAACAACACTTTCTGAAGTCAAGATGGGACCATATGCGTGTCATATAGTGCCGATCTGGGTAGTCTTAACCGAACTAACTGAACAGCAAAATATGTCGATTATATTGGCAATCTGACGTCGATTGACCCCGAATATTGTGGGTCTGACACTCACTTATTGACACGTTGTTTTCCCCCTGCTGTTCATCATACAATAATCGGTACGCTAGTGGCCACAGTTAGATCTGTAACTTGATTAACTATATTTATTTTCACATAAGCATATTAATGATATCATGACCTAGAGGAGTTTGGTGGTTGTAACCGTATCCGGCTGCACTTCATTTGAACTTATGCCGGGTAATATGGTCAATATACATGAGCTGTGGCACTCAGTAACATTTTATTTAAACGTTCCACTCTATTATGTCACGGCCAGGAAGGTGTCCCTTCTTGGTTCGTGGTCGTGTTCTCCTTGCACCGTTCCATTGGTCCCCGTTTTGTCAGGTCGTCACCCTTGTACAAATATCTATTATCACTATAAATATTCGATGTTCATACTTGTCAACTTTTGTTGGTGTATATATATATATTATATATATAGTACAACCGTAACAGACCTCCTCAGCCCCTGTATTAGTAAATTAAGTGGTAAAGATGTAACATAAATCACCAAAATACACGTTTACTTTTATTTCGCCGATATTTGACATTGACATATATAATTATATTTACATATATTTACATTTTTATGACGAATCATTTCACTCATTTATTGCCGTGAAACTGTGTTATTCTACTGACCCAAGATTAGGACCAAACCTGAAGAAAAAAAAAAAAAAAGAAATTATGAGATAAACTATTTCTTAATAGATTCAAGAATAGTTTAGGTTAATTTTTTAGATATTACAATATCAACCCTTTCGTTAGTCATAGGTCCAAGGGGTTTTTTTCTAATACTCGTTCGAGTAAAATTGACAAAAACCATATCCTTGACCCGTTGATTCTTAAAGTCCAACTAAAGTCGTTTAATGATATGAGGTTAGTTAACAATATCTTAATCCCAGAAAATAAAGTTTAAATGTTTGATATATTCTGTAAACACTGAATCAATATAAGGTTGATGAGTTCGTAATATGTCACCTAAAATCATTAATCATTGAACAATCAACATCAAGAATTAATATGTCAACGTTACCTTAAATAAAACAAGGTACAAAAGTAAGAATTATTATGAAATTATTAAAATTAAACATCTTTTTTATTTGAATTAGAAAGAATTTTATATTACAAAGTCAAAACAAGCATCAAATTTACATGACGTACAGAGATGCAAATATCCAACAAGGAGACGTCGGAATGACAGTACCAGAGTGTACTGCTTTAATCGGTTAGTTTTTTAAGTCGACTTGGGAATCGGGTTAGTTTGTGTTAAGTCCGACGGATCGGTTAAGTCTTTTAAGGTGGCAGGCTTTAGGTCGCGACATCCCCCTCGGTTACTCGCAAGGACCGGCTGTGTGTGAAAAGACTCAAAGATACAGATAACTCTGCGGGGACCTGTGTGGAAAGTGTGTGAAAAGCTGCAAGATACAGATACCCCTGTTAAAGATCTTTAAGTGTGTTCTCGTAAGTCTAATTTGTTTATCGAGTAGGTTTTATAAGTTTCGTAAACGAACACACCTGCCGGTTTCGCAGAGTGTTTTTTCTTTTCAGGAGTGTTCATTTCCAAACATCTACGTCCCCAACCAGGTGCTCCCGTTCTATGTCCGTTGTGTGTGTGTGTGTGTTGGTGTGTTGTGCTGGTGTGTGTGTGTGTGTGTGTGTGTGTGTGTGTGTGTGTGTGTGTGTGTGTGGTGTGCTGTGTGTGTGTAGTGTGTGGTGTGTGTTTGTGTGTGTGTGTGTGTGTGTGTGTGTGTGTGTGTGGTGAGAGAGGAGAGAGATGAGAGGAAGTGTGGTGTGGTGTGTGTGTTGTTAAGAGAGAGGTGTGAAAGTATACGAAAATAACCGTACGTACAGTCCACTTGTTATAATCCGGTTTCGTAGTTCCTATTATACTATTCTTTTTTTTATGTTTAGTTAATTAAGTAATTTTTTGTTGTTTATATTATTTTGTTTTAAGAGTCAATAATTACATTTTTTCCTATCTTTCCTTCCTTTTCTTTCTGTGTACTTCATCTCCTCGTTTAGTCTCACTCGACTCTCCTTGTCGACAATACACAACAAACAACAACAACAACGACAACATCAACAACAGAGAATCCGACACTTGTACGCGCGAGTGTATTAAAGCGACGAAGATACGAGCGACCCGTGATAAAAGAGGTTCATGTACAACCGTAAAATAAGACCAGTCTGTCAGTAAAGGTCGGAAGTCGACCTACTCTGTTTGTGAGACTGTTTTTTACAAGACAACTACCCGGATACAGGCCGATATCGTGGAGGTTGTTCAGTCCTCTACCGACTCCTTAAAAATAAAAGGTTTAGAGACCCACAAGTGTCGTGGTGGTTCCCCGGTCTGTGTAAAAATTACGTGGACCTACGAGCAAAAGAGACCCGGTCCAGAACGGCACTACAGCCGGATCAGAGAT
>NW_011350092.1:24298-33261 GCF_000735185.1 Notothenia coriiceps
AGAGGGAACTTGAGAGGGAACTCGAGTGAGGAGACTTGAGAGATGACTCGAGAGGGGACTCGACCTCGAGAGGGAACTGGAGGGTGACTTGAAAGGGGACTCGAGAAAGGGGACCGAGACAGAACCGGAAGGGAACTTGAGAGGGGAACTGGAGAGGAACTTGAAAGAGATGACTCCGAGAGGAGACTTGACAAGCACAAGGCCCAGGAGAGAGGAGACTTGAGAGGGAACTTGTGTCGGTCCGGTATGCCTGACAGGACACGGGGAGCTTGGCGTGCGGGGTGACAGACCAACAGTCAAGACGTATGGTGCTAGCAGTCGGCCGGACGTACGTGCCGATAGGACGACGGGGAGCGGCCGTCGGACGACAAGCCAACAGGAGACGAGGTGCCTGGAGTCCGCGATAACCGACAGACACGGGGCTGGCGTCGGCCGAGACGAGGAGCTGGAGTACGAAACCATGCTGCCTGGGGCCAGGACCTGAGGCTGGAACAATTTGGCTGCTGGGCGCCAGACTGGGGCTGAACATGATGCTGGGCCAGAACTGAGGCCGGAACACAGGCCTGCTGGGGCCAGAACTGGGGCTGGACCATGGCTGCAGGGCCTGTATTGGAGCCGGAACCATGGCTTGCTGGGGCCCATGAACCTGGGGCCTTGAACCATGCTGCTGTGGGCCAGAAACTGGGCCGGAACCATGGCTGTGTGGGCCGGTTCTTGTAGCCGGACCATGGACTGCTGGGGCTCGGCCTGCCTATCCTGGCCTTGCGACTCATTCATCTTAGCGCCGCCATGAATACATCCGTGGACTCTCCTAACCAGACGAGTTTTCCGGAATACGAACTCCTGGACAGGAGCAGGAACGGGGCAGAAAGCCGGGTTGACTTCAGAAGAACCCACCCGAGGACCTATGGTGCCAGGTTGGGTTATTTTGGGCAGACAGGGGAGCTAGCCATGCCTGGGGCTAGCAGGCCGGGAAATCACATGTTTAAAGGAAGTCCAAATCCCAGTCAGGTAGACTCAACAAATACATGGTTTTTCTGCTGGCGTCAACGGTGCGTCCTCTACCAGAGCGCCCTCTTCCTGCCGAGAACACTGGACCGCTCCCTTCCACCAATCGAAAAGCAGCAAGCCACTGCATCCATAACAGAACTAATAGCGGCAAGTATTCAGTATGCTTTGGGCCGTATCTACGCGTTAACCTAATGCCACTCCACACTACGGTGTGTGTACGGAGGAGAGAACCGCGAGAGTACGCTGATATTGACGATCTTGGCTGGAGAAAGGTTGTGGAGCCTCCGTTATATTGCTCGCTATGTGAAATGGCTTGATAGGAAACAGGTTGTGTAGTCGGGGGAGGGGCACAGCTGATTGCAGCAGGTGAGTGAAGGTTGAGCCGGGAGCCAGGAGTGACAAGCCACCAGCACACACAAACACAACAGCATGGGGAAACGAATAAGACACAAAAGGAGACGGCTGGAGCAGTACAGCCACCACAGCGTTACCTAATGCAACTCCACACTACGTCTTACGGTGCCATGTACCAGAGGGGAGAGAGAGAGAGAGAGCAGCGAAGGGGGGCGGGGGAGAGAGATGTAATACGCTTTCCTGATAAAGCTGTGGAGAGTATGTGCTGCAGGGAGGTGGATGCACAACACACCCAGGAACGAACGCTAGCTCCGGTCCTTTTCCCGTGAGGGAAACTGTGGACTCGATGTCCTGGTATTTGTGCAACCTTCACAAACACAATACTGCACCATGATTACAAATGGTGAAATACAATGTAAAACTACTGAAAAATACCAGCTCACTAAAACACAACCACTCAACTCAACGCAACTACTAACTATACCCGCGGTCAGAGAGCGGCGATGTTTACCCTTTGTGATGTAATATGAAGCGTTTGACGTATGACCTTAAAAAAAAGCCGTTTTTAAGAGCAGAGCTCAAAATTGCTCCTTTCCCTCTGAATTCCTGCCCTTATGTCTCGTAAAACATATCAAATCCTACATTCACTTTTTTGATTGTAATTTTCAAGCAAGTTTAAGCATAAATGTAGAAAAAAAACAACCTGCAAGTCGCTCTTTAAAGAAGCTTTCTCTCCTTTTTGCAATCTTTAACATCTGTGAAATCGCTGAAAATATCCCATAGTCACTGCTCATCCACCCACTGGGAATACATTGCTCTCAGACTCAGTTGTGTGATTATATACTGTCTCAATATGCAAAATACTACCAGCTTTACATTGATTTGTGTTGAGTGTTTTAAGCAGGCTATTTGATTGCGCTGCCTGTCTTGCCAAAAAGATTGAATAATTAATATTTGCCTTAGGCGTTAAGGGCTTGCTGTATGTAACATTTCCATAATGCAAACACACACTGAGGGACTCCCTTGATGCTCAGGCTGCAGCAGCTACAAGTCTGTCACAATGCCTACACACACAGGCTGTTTAATTGGACTCAACTGTCTGAGAGTCCACCTCCTCCCCCTCCCTCAGTGAGCTTTCAAAAAATGTTAATTTGAAATGCAGTCGGTGGTTGTCTGACTCGGTGGGTGTTTGCTGTAATTCAGAGCGTGTGGCCAGGCATCTGCAAACTGACCTATTCATATTAAACACATGGATAAAGGGTTTTAATAAACAGATTCCACATTAGCATCAGAGTTTGTGTCGATGTGCAGTGTGGCCCATTTCCAAACTACACACTCCCCCTCACACTTACAGCTGAATGGGGCTCCTTCTTTGAGGAGGGGGGGTGTAAAAACTGAGGGAACTCCCATCTCTTAAGCAGACACAGGAACTGTCGTCACTTCTCATAACCATGGTTTATAATCAATAAACAGCAACAAATAATAGTAATAATGATTATGATAGTAATATTTCAAAAATCTTTAGAACAAATATTTCAAATTTGTATTAAAAAAGTATTTTATTTTTTAAATCTTGTGTCTATGAGCTGCTTAGTTTTTCCTACGGCCCCTGTTAATATACAACACTTTACAATCAAATGCACAAGTCTAAAGTTTGCTAGTTTATTTATTTTTTAGTACATTTGGCTGGGACAGTGCACATTAATAGACATTTCTGTAAATTCGCCAGAGTAAGCAAAGAAGCTAATGTTCACCCTTGAAACAAATTATATTTAAAATAACAAGTAAATACAATTATTATTAACATGCAACATAGGGGTTTACAATACTCAAAATGCTAATAAAAACAATTAACAAACATATATGTTTTACATAGCTAGAAGCTGGCTGCTACATAGACACAATGTTAAGTAAATAAAAATACAATATAGCCTTTAACACTAGAACAATGGGTACATTTTACCCGCAGCTGTTTTTTGATTGTAAGTAACTTTTTTTTTTGTCTCCCAGTCCGTAATTTTTCCTGAAAGTGTGTTATGTAGCACCCTCTGTTGTTAAAAATGTTCAATATGAAGCAAGATTGAAAAAAATCGCCAAATAAATTGCCATTCATACCCATTAGCGCCAGCGGGTAATATTTACCTCATAGAAAATGCAGCGATTTTCGCGCTATTTATTTTGCGTGTAGACATAAACATGACGTGTTGCTATAGCAATGCCTTTTGTCTACTGTGGTTCCTTATAGATAGAGATATAGATATTAATAATGCATCACATTTTGTATTAGAGCGTTTTTGCAGGTGCTCAAAGCGCTTTACAATTACACATTACACATATTAGACATGTAAGAGTCATTACTGTGGACATTACCCACAGGAGCAAAGTCGGGTGAAGTGTCTTGCTAAAGGACACAACGGATAGATGGATAGATAGATAGATTGATAGATAGATAGAGAGAAACAGAGATATAAAGAGAAAAATAGATAGTTATAGATAGATGGAGAGAGAGAGAGATAGAGTGTCAGCTCTGTCCACAGAGACAGGTGGAGACAGAGCAACACTTCCTGCTGCACTGTCAAACATACCAAGACATTAGAACAAAGTTATTTACAAAGATAACATGTAAACTCCAAGATTTTGATTCACTGTCTGACCAGAATAAAATGCAACATGTACTTGGAGAAAATAGTGCCAGCACCATAGAAGCAGCAAAATATGGGAGCGCATGTCATAGCCTAAGACTAGAGACAACAACAACAACACTTAACAGCTGTTCATCTCCTCACAGCTCACTTCTGATTACTCCTCTACTTCATGTGTCTTTCTTTTCTTTCTTTCTTTCTTTTTACATTTGATACTTGCGGTTTTGTAATAATAATAATATATTATTGTAAATTGTTTAATGAATGAATTTTTCTCATCATATCATTAATCAATTGTATTATCCTTGACGCTTTGGCAATATTGTTCAACTGACATTCATAGCAATAAAGCATATTGAATTGAATTGTTATATAGATAGTTATAGATGGATAAATGGATAGATCGAGAGCCGGTCATATTTCAGAAATGGACAAAAGAAAAAGACAGGAGGCATTACCGTTGCTAATACTTCATACTATCTGCACAAACTATATCATATGAAAAGCTCCACACAGTCCACAGATTCTATTGGTATAAGTTTCACCCCTGTGCGATCCAAACTCACTGTTCTTGTATGATGAATAAAAGAACATTGTACCTTGAAAATCAATGCATTGTAATAGCGGGTACATTTTACCGATTGGCAGTTTTAGGTATACAGCGACCTCTGGCGGTTCTAGTGTTAAAGTTTGCAGGTCTGAATATTAAATGTTAATCTTATTTTGCTTCATGACACCAACAGCAGGTTAATCAGGTCCAAAGCTGGCTTGCTGTCGGAGGGTTTAAAGACACACATTTACGTCCCACTAATTGGTTTGGAATTGCACTTAATGTGTCGAACCCTCCATGTAAACGCGCAAACGGAGTGGAAGTGAGAAGGGGTCTGTTTGGAATTGGGCCTGTGTTCCAGTTTAGTGGAGCAGGTTGTCCAATACATCTAAAAGTTGCTGTATTATTTCACTGAAAACCACACATGTCAAACTCACGGTGCTGCTAAAAAGAGAATCAACTACTCATAAACAATTGGTAGGATTCATCCTCAAAGAATCATGTAATTCTGTGGAAAAATCTTCAGTAAATCAATATTCTTGTGGCGCATAAGGAAAAGTGACCCAAGTCAGAAGGATTTATCCTCTTGTAGTCCCAAATGTCTTACCAAACTTTGCGGCAATCCTCTCAATAGTTTTTGATTTACTTTACCTTTTTGGAAACCATGTATGTCTGAATAAAATCTCATAGAAATCCATTGTATATTTCTGTGAACTAAGGGTCGTTTCAAGGTCCAATCAATATTACAAAACAACAAAATATTACATTTATAGTAATACAAGACGAAATTAAGAGAGAACCAGCAATTCCTCCCATTTAAGGGACTGGAACCAGCAAATACTTGGAATTCCATTTATTCTTAAACCATCAATCAATTATCAAAGCATTTGCCAAATACCATGAAAT
The DNA here is from genome assembly GCF_000735185.1 of Notothenia coriiceps. Taxonomy (NCBI): domain Eukaryota; kingdom Metazoa; phylum Chordata; class Actinopteri; order Perciformes; family Nototheniidae; genus Notothenia; species Notothenia coriiceps. Next base: position 29,762 of record NW_011350092.1, read on the forward strand.
ACTTTCTAGTCCAAAATATGATAACAACTGAATGTGTTTGCTGCTCTGTGACTAATACCCTCTGCATGTGACATTATTCTTCTTTACTGGAAACAAGGTGCCTTTACGTGTACACACAGCCTGCTCTAGACATGCCATTAAGAAATATGATACAAGTTATACTAATGAATGCATGTCATCGTCTCATTTCATTAAGTGCATGTACGGTGGAGTACATCGCCCAGTGTCACTTTCCATTTAGATGAGTGCTCAAGTGGCTGCAGCCAGCTACGCTTTTATTTGCTTATTTATCTCATGTAGAATCTGACCTTTTGCGAATCTGATTTTGATAATTACATCAACATTGATAATCTGGATAATAACACTGCATGATTAAATACTGTTTGCTATCAACGTGAGGAAAAAGGGTTTGGTTGTCCAGTCTTTTCTATTTTACTCACAGTGAGTGCACGGCACGCTCCATATCATATCACGATTCAGAGAGATATCCACCCAATAGAGTCACATATTGAGCATGAAGATATCGTCTGGGTCACATGGCACGGGAGAAATGGAGCAGATATACAGTGCAGTTTAGGTTAATTGGGAAGCTCTTCAGAAGCTTTTCAAAAATTAACCACTAACGTGTTTTTGCTCCTGCTCTTCAAACATGCAGGGCCACAGGGAGTAGGAAACGGTTATTGTTTAAACACTCATCTCATTTGAGCTTCCCAAGCTGTTTCTACAGCGGGAATGTGGGGCAAGTATCTCAATTGGTAGTTATCATCCGTTTGTTTGTGTAGCATCCATACATTCAAACAGCGGCAGGGGATTCTATTTACATCAAATAAAGAGAGAAACAGGTCTTAATATGAGAAGAAAACTATTATTATAATTATTATTTCCCCTGCTCTATATTTAATATGCTGTATTTAAGAGACTCCGTCTTTTTCCTGCTCCACTTTGCTGTGTTAATGTGTTGTCAATGCAAATTCACTGCTTGCTACATCTCTGTTATATTTAACGCCTCAGGTGGCAGAATCTCCTCTGAATCAGACATGTCTTGTTCAGGGAAGAACACTTTACTTGTGACGGTAGGAAAAGTACAGGTGTAAAAAATAATAAAAATGTAAATATTGCTGAATACCATTTAGGTGCATTGAACTGGGGGTTGCCGTCCACATGTCAAAACATCAGAGCAATATCTTCTTTTCTTAAATATTTCTTAACTTCTGTGAGAAACTTCCTGGCGTTAAGAGAAGATAATAGGATAACTGATCAGGGGCCTCATTTATAAACGGTGCGTACGCACAAAATATGGTGTCCACCAGTTTCTGCGCACTGTTTGCGATTTATAAAAAACTAACTTGACGGGAAAATGTGCGGTCCTCCACGCAAACTCTGACCCATGTGTACGCACTAAGCACAAACAAGGGAGAGACGAGAAACTGCGACACCGTTAGTAGAAGGAAGAATGGAGAGAAATATGTGGAAATAATACCATAAATAAAATGTTACCTCTCATGTATCATAAAGAATTATCTGAGACTGCCAAGGCACACACAATCTTAAAATGATTTAACAAACGCCGGTTTGTGACTCCTCAGTGCACACAAAAACATAACTTGGAGAAATAAATAAATACGGATATGTTATAGACCACCCCTCGATTATGTTCTCTTGTTAAGAAATATATTCTCATAAAGGATGCGGTATGCAGAAGGATAGAATTACTTTAAACTGACGCCATTTTGCTTTTCTATAGTTTGTATAGATACGAGCATGGTTTTATATACTATCATGTTTAATCATGTGTTATGCCGTTCGCCACCTACTTGATAAGTCGCTCGTAAAACACAGGAGGTATGGAAACTAAGAACACCATATTTTCATTTCATTTCAAACCTTTATTTATCCAGGTGTATCCCATTGAGATCATTGATCTCTTTTTCAAGGGAGACCTGCTCAAGTAGGTTCCACATGAAACATAAAAACATAAACAGAACAACAAAAAGGACATCATACACCTACTTGAGCAGGTCTCCCTTGAAAAAGAGATCAATGATCTCAATGGGNTCTGAACTAAAGCTTCTTTTAAATGTTGATAAAACCAAGGTAATGCTCTTTTCAAAAGCTAAAAAGACACCAGAGCCTGTTGTGGATATTGTAACTACACAAGGAATTTAAATTGAAGTGGTTACCTGTTACAAATACCTTGGTATCTGGCTTGATGATTGTCTCAGTTTTAAACGTCATGTCATTAATGTACTTAAAAAAACTGAGGGTTAGGCTAGGTTTCTTCTACAGGAACAAGTCCTGTTTCTCGCTTGAGGCCAGGAAAAGGCTAGTCACTGTGACCTTTTTACCTGTGCTGGACTATGGTGATTTGATTTATATGAATGCACCTGCCAATTGCCTGGTCAAGTTAGATGCTGCGTATCACAGCGCACTGAGATTTGTGACAAACTATAAAGCATTAACCCATCACTGCACCGTGTATGCAAGGGCTGGTTTGCTTTGACTAACTGTACGGAGGCTCAGTCACTGGTACATTTTTATATATAAAGCCATGTTAGGGAAACTTCCATCCTACATCTGCTCCCTGATCTCACGGCAAATTGTAAGTGGCTACTGCCTGAGATCGCATGCTGTGTTTTTATTAAATGTGCCAACTGCTAGGACTGTCTTAGGGAAGATGGCATTTAGATGCGCAGCTCCTCTGTTTTGGAACAGTCTGCAATTGAAATGGAAACTGAGCAATCTGGTGCCACTAAATGTTTTTAAAGCTCGGTTGGATGCTACCCAATCGGAAGCTGTTGGTACCTGCTCATGTGGATAGTTATTGTAAATTGTAAACCCTGTAATGATGCTGTATGATGTCCTTTTTGTTGTTCTGTTTATGTTTTTATGTTTCATGTGGAACCTACTTGAGCAGGTCTCCCTTGAAAAAGAGATCAATGATCTCAATGGGATACACCTGGATAAATAAAGGTTTGAAATGAAATGAAATTCTCCAACCGAAACTCTAATAAGCATTCATTCACAAACTAAATCAGGAGACCTTTAACGTTTTACGTCCGATTCAGTCCTTTTTTCCTCGCTGTACACAGCTCCAGTTTGGGCATCGGCCTGTCATCAGATTTTAGTTGTTGTTGCTGCTGTAGCGGAAGTTTAGTACAATTATTTTGATTAAATACTCCAAATCTCCACCCTCCATAATTGCACTTGCTTCAGTTGCTTGCTACTTAGTACTTTCTAACGGCGGTGAGAGTGGTACAGTGACGCTATCAAACTTCTATCGATTAGATTTATGATTCGAAAATTATAAAAGTAGGGTAGACATGTGGATATTATCCGACTGAACAAAACGTGCATTTATCTAACAGGTTCGTTTTCCACGGACCTTATTTCGAGCTATGTTCCAAAATCCAATGGAGAAATCCCATTGTTTTTTTGTCGAGGGAAACCGAGCGCAGCTTATTTCCAGGTTTTAGGACGCGTCTCTGTAAAACTAAGTTGAT
>NW_011350092.1:33301-40351 GCF_000735185.1 Notothenia coriiceps
CTGTGCCTTCGGTCAGTCACACACACACACACACACACACACACACACACACACACACACACACCCCTCAGCTCAACATGATCATCATTACTGTTGTTGCTCATGGGGTACGTTTTGATGTTCAGGGATGTGTTGTGCAGGGCACTGTGGCGTTGCAGGTGAGGGGGGCAAGATGTAAATGAATATAAAGCAGACGCCATGTGTTTAAAAAAAAAAGTGCAGAGCCAGTATTTTACCAAAGCTGAATGTTGACGGAGATGTGATTGCTAAGGTAGAAGCAGGAAAACAGTTCTCAGTTTTGATATTTATGTTTTAGCTATACTGAACAGTGGATGTTCTGATTGAATTGTTGCATCTGTGTTTTGCTTTTGCTCTCATTTTGAAATTGTCTTATGTTTGTACTTGTATTTTTACCTGTCGCTTCATTGGTGTTAGAACTAATTGCCAAACTGCTGTTTTTAATTATGCAGCTGACTAACTGGCATATTTACTGCTGAATTTCCATCTTGTGGAAGTAGGGTAAAAGTGATTTACAACCCAGTAGAAACAACTGCTTTCTAATGCAAGTCAATTCCCTGCTCAGACATCACAATCACAATCCCCTGGTTTGAACTGAGGCCACCTCACCAACAGCAACACTGAAGATATCATACAACACAGGTGATATCCAGAGGGAAATACCACCTGAACAATCCTCTTCTTAAACTTGTGCACATCTCTCCGCTCAGAGGTGATAATTGCCCATCTGGATCCTTTGATTTGGTTGAATGCTATATGTTGATGACTCTATCAACACAAAGCAGCCATCATGCTCCTAACTGATAGTTTTCCACACCTGAACAACTCCATTAGTGAAGCAGCATCTCGTGCTCAGGGGGCCTGATGGAAAGATGATTGACAGATTTGAGAGAGAGAGAGAGAGAGAGAGAGAGAGAGAACTCCCCCTTTCATTGTTTCCCCTCAATCCTTGTTTTATTTTTTTCCTCCTCTGTTGAGGGTTGTCATGACAATATTGAACACAGTTTCCATGGAGAAAGGCTGAGCCTGAGCCCTTTCACCATTTCATTCACATGTGGAAAGGGTCCATCTTGGCATATTATCTTGTCTGGTGGATCATCAAACTCTGAATAATGTATGGCTTTATGACGATGTCATTCTAGAGCGCGGGCCCATAGCAGGCGATGGAGTATCCACAATACATAAATATAAGGGCCTTTTGTTAAATAATTATCTATTATTATTATTAGACTGCAAATCCTAGACACATGCATATGTGCCGAATTATGTTATTTTCAATACCTCCGTGCTTGACTAGCCCATTTTAGTGAAAATTATGCTTACATTTTTTTTGTATTAATGTGTGTTAAATGGCACAACTTTTCGATCACTTATTTTGTTTTTATTTGTAAATAGCTTCCATGTCATGTGACCAATCGACTTCAAATCCATTTTTTTGTATTTACTGAAGTCCAATAAAAATGTTTTTTTAAAAAGCAACGACTGTTTTCAGTATTATAAAACATAAAGAACACTAAAATCCTATTTAAAAACAGGTGGGCCCTACTGTATGTGTCAAGTGTAGTACATTTGGATTTTGATGATACAGAAGAAAACATATTTTCATATACAATAATGGAAGCACTCATCCAATAGAAAGAGGTATGAGAAATTGAAATTTGGAAAAGTTTCAAATTATATAAAGTTTATGAAAATGTGAATCAAGTTCCAATTAACCAGAATTATTCTTTAATCTGGCATCAAATGTTTTGCAACAATAACCATCCCTGGGCTTCAAATATCAACATTTTCCAAAACTGTGTTCTGCCAGAGAGTGCTTCTTGATGAGACTGTCCTAAAGGGAAAAGCCCACTGACCATAACAACAAAACCCCAAATAATAAGTGAAAGCAACCCTGTGAGCGTGGATGGAGACGTAATGATCAGGGCCCAGGGCCCAGGAGTTCAAAACTTTTAATCCCTATCTGATCAAATCAGATTTGGATTTTGGGGAGTTCAAAACCAAAAAACAGGATTAGGATCACTTTTATATCCGATCAGATCAGGAAATCCAATCCAAGCTTTAATCTGGATCAAATCTTCAAAATGGGTAGTTCAAACCGACAACACAGGATTGGGATCAGTTTGATCCCAAAAAACTGGATTATCCTGATCCCACCAAAGGGGTGGATTTCCAGTGGATTACCAGAGCAAAATGTACTGTACAATTTCTTTAAAAATATGTTTCAATTTAAATAAGATGGCAAAGTTTGTTAACTGAAATAATACACAATTTTTAGCCTTCATGGGAAATACATTTTATTTTTTCCATTTTTGCTCACGTTTGTGGTGGCCTATTTTGTTTTCAACCAAATGTTGACGACATAAATGTTTATGCTCATAAAAGTATCACAGCAAAGATTGTCAATCACAAATGTAATTTAGATTAAAGTAAAAATATCTTCAACAAAAAAAAAAAAGTCCATCATCTGTCATCACCTTTCAAATAAAAAAATATAATTAAACATTATAGATGTCTCTGCAATGTGGTCTCTTGTCTTCCTTGTATTATTTTTCATGTCCACTAGATGGCGATCGGTAGGATTAAAGCACTGATATTCAGGATCTCGTCATCTTGAAAAATCGTAATCTGGATCAGGCTGATCCTATCCTGAATTGCTTTGAACTCCAGGGACAAAATCTGGCCGACTTGTCTGATCCTGGATCACAAAAAATGGGATTTCAAAATCGGATCAGATCTGATTGAGATTAAAAGTTTTGAACTCCTGGGCCCTGAGGCCTGGCGCACCCCCTGCGAGATTTGGCGCACCCCCCGCCCCCCAGGTTTGGAACCACTGCTCTAGATGATAGGCAAGTAGCTTCAATACTTCCTTTATAACTTGTTTTAATTTAGGAAACACTGGACCATCTGGACCAACCCTAACCCTAACCCTTAGGAAAGAAAAGGAGAAAATTCTGTCAGACAATACCTTGCGGGCGCAGCATTTATCGTGATGCAACATTCGGCTGTTCCCGGAAACAACTAATCGTGACGGAGAAATGTGTATCATGAAAGTTACGTTGCTTATTCAGCATTTTAGAACTTATGCCAAACTTACCAAAGTGCTTCGTTTTGAACCTTGAACACTTTATTAAATCAAAGGTGGAAATTATGTTTATTACCTAAAATGATCAAATAAAGTCAAGATTTCAACGTGTTTCTGAGTGGTATGGGGTATGAATGGTGATATACACAGTGATAGATGTGTAGGCTTAACAATTTATGCATTATGCTATATTGCATAAAATGTAAGTTATTTAAAATATTTTCATGCAATCAAACTAATTTGAATTACTATTGATTTATAAGTGTTGACCGCAGGGTGCGTTTGAGCAACCATTACGTTTCAAATCTAACCTTGGTAATGAAAAATATATTTTTCACTTTTGTTCATGTTCATAAAGCCCGCAGAAAACCACACCATGAGAGCGCACAGGGCAAAGTGTGTAGATGTGCTTACTGTAGTCCACTGTACCAAACTACATCATAAGTTATCCTATTTATTTTGGTGACGATCCGACCTCCATGCCAATACTCTGGTTGAAACTGCATCAACCAAACAATATGATTTATCTCGACCTCCCCAAAATAACCAAAATCTGACACGGTGTGAGATTTCTTTTGTAGCTGTTCTGTCATCATTTCCTGCGATCTTCTTCATGCAGTCAGTCAAAATGAATGGGCGTTTCTTTGACTATTTATAGGCAAATATGGGAATTACGTGGAGCCCGCAAAAGCTGCACCGCATTTCGAGTTGATTTATAGTTTAGTGATTTATAAAGGGAAACCGGCGTAGGATGTGCCGTACACAAGTCCTGTGCCGGTACGCAGTCTTTTATGAATCGGGAAATGTCTGTGCGTATTTATTTGCTTTGTCCTACGTAAGCAACATTCCCTCGTCAATCCTACGCAAGGCTTTATAAATGAGGCCCCAGGACTTAGGAAAATATACTGCACGTTAAGAGAATCTGACCGCAACTTCCAACAGGAGTCATTTGGGGGGGCTCTTGGGAAAAAAGGTCGGGAACCCCTGCTCTAGAGAATCCAAAAATCTCTCATGGCTGATACTCAGTTACGGTTCTTGCTGAGCAATATTGACAATTTGACCGGAACCCCGGGTTTATGGTATTATGAATGTTGGCTCACTCTCACTGAAACTCATGTTGGGGTTAGGTGTCTCGCCCAATGATGCATCAACGTGTTGACTGACTGCAGGGGCTGGGAATCAAAACACCAACCTTTTGATTGATATACAACCACAGACACTGAAGCCTATATTACAGACAGTTAATCCCAGAAAAGGTTGCAGAAATGTACTTCTAAAATGTTTCCTCTCATTGTTGACATTTTTTGGTGCCCATTCTGTTGTATTAAATAGCAAAACCTAACCTGACGACAGTTTTTCATAATATACCATCATTTTCTAACGTTTATTTTCAGATCCTTATTGGCTCAGGTCTGATGGCTATACAATATTGTTGTGTTGCCGACAAACTTTATTGTTTGTTTTATGTGGCTTTAAAAATGACCTCATTCACAAAGCCAGGATGCATGGTTATCTCTAAATCATGACAGCAATATATGACAGCAGACAAATCCCAAGGCTCCTCATTCATACAGTATAAGTAACATTACAAGGAAAAACTATTTTAGATATTAGGTTTTTAGTGTATTATATTTTAAAAGGTTAAAAGTTAGGGTAATTTTTAAACCATTTGGGGTTGTCCCCTGGTGTCCCTATTGATTGTCTTATGCATATCAGGATTTTACTTTACAATAGTTCATTTACTGTATGTCCCTTCAACAGTGTTTTATTTTCAGAGTTTATAGATTTTTTACCTTCACGGCCTACTGTATATTTTCTACTTTTTAATGCTGCTTTACTTCTATTTTGAGATTTTTTTATTCTAGTATTGTTTAATTTCTACTGATGTTTTGTTTTGTTGTTTTTTACGCTGTTGCAATGCAAACATTTCCCAAATTGGGATCAATAAAGTGCTTCAGAGTTTATGTAGCATCACTGATATATTTGACACATAATAAGGCTGTCGGTCAATAGGGTAGGGGGTTCGGAACATTCAGCAAATTCAGACAGGGCAGATCAGTCAAATGAAAGACAGTTCAGGACAAAAAGAGCTACTGCTCGCAGAGCGGATGACCTTTTGACCTCTGCCCTCTGCCGCTCTCTTGTAGCGTGTTTTACATGATCAAAGGCAGCTTCTGGGGAGCGTGGAGATGAGAGTCAGCCACACGAGGACGGACTGACTGGACCAGGAGGTTAGTCCATCAGGAAGGCAGCTCAGTGCTCCCCAAAAGTCCAGCTGCAGCCTGTGTGTGAACTCCTGGAGGGACAGGACGCCTCATTAGTATTTCTAAATGTTGGGCCTCTTTACCTGACTTCAGTTTCAAAGATGGCCAAATCAAGATCAATGTCACGGTCTGTCTGTGTTGTGTCTGTCTCTGGTTTCCTGTTTTATTTTGAAAAGTGTTCACCCCCTGTCTTGTCTGTTGATTCCTGTCTCTGTCTGTGCCCTCCTGTGTCTGATTTCCTGATTGTGTTCACCTTTTGCCCCTGTGTTTTCTCCTCCCTCCTCACCTGTGTCTTGTTTGTGTGATTAGTCTTGTGTGCGTTTAAGTTCTGGTTTTTCTGTCTGTCATTGTTGGATTGTTGTGTGTCTTGACTCTGTTCACTGGGAAGAGTTCTGTTGTTCTTAGCCTTGAAATAAAGGTATTTTATTTTTACATCTGCGTTTGGGTCCTGCCTGCTTCACTCAAGCCTGGCAGAACAATCCAACCAAGGATGGGCCCAGCAGATCCCAGCAGCCCGAGCCCCAGAAGCCATGCTTTGGGCCCCAGTTCTGGCACCAGCAGCCATGGTTCCGGCCCCAGTTCTGGCCCCAGCAGCCATGGTTTCGGCCCCAGTTCTGGCCCCAGCAGCTATGGTTCCGGCCCGAGTTCTGGCCCCAGCAGCCATGGTTCCAGCCTCAGTCCTGGCCCCAGCAGCCATGGTTCCGGCTCCAGTTTCGGCTCCAGTACTGGCTCCCCAGCCGACACCAGCCCCCCGTGTTATGTAAGTGGTTCGGCCCACTCCAGCCCCTCGTGTCCTGTCGGTGGTCCAGCCTACTCCAGCACCCCGTGTCCTGTCGACGTACCGGCCGACTCCAGCACCTCGTCTCCTGTTGGCTCTCCGGTCGACGCCAGCTCCCCGTGTCCTGTCGGCGTTCCGGCCGACTCCAGCTCCCCGTGTCCTGTCGGCGTACCGACCGACACAAGTCCCCTCTCGAGTCCCCTCTCGAGTCTCCTCTCGAGTCTCCTCCGATTCCCCTCTCGAGTTCATTCTCAAGTCTCCTCTCAAGCCCTCTCTAGAGTCCCCTCTCGAGTCTCTTCTCGAGTTCCCTCTCGAGTTCCATCTCAAGTCCCTTCTCCAGTCCCTACTCAAGTCCCTTCTCTAGTCCCTACTCAAGTCCCTACTCATGTGCCGTTGGAGGTTCTGCTGGGGGTCCTGCCAACTCCATGTCCTGTCCCGTTGGGTGTCCCGCCAACGACTCTTCTGCCGGGGGTCCTGCCAACCCTATGTCCTGTGCCGTTGGAGATTCCACTGGGGTTCCTGCCAACTCCATGTCCTGTCCCGTTGGGGGTCCCGCCGACTACTCTTCTGCGGGGGTCCTGCCAACCCTATGTCCTGTGCCGTTGGAGGCCCCGCCGACTACTGTTCTGAGTGCCTTTTTTTGAGACTCCCCTGACGGTCAGCCGATTCGTACTTGTATTTGCGTGCATTTCCTGTTCGGAAAGTGGCAATGTACTGAGAGTGGAGGTGTCCTGAGATTAGCGCCTGCAGGCAGGCTCCATGGACCTGTCAGCTCCGGACTGCGCAAAATGCGTACAAGAAGCGCTACGTCATGAACACAAGAAATCTACCCTCGTGGGGGCGCGCTCATGTTATTGGCTTAGAATTGAGGAGACATCTGATTGGCTATAGATAGAAAAAAGTAC
>NW_011350093.1:0-8670 GCF_000735185.1 Notothenia coriiceps
TCCAGAGGGGCAGGGAGGTGTGAAGGAGGCTATAGTGGACAGCCATGATACACTTGACTTCAAAGAAGATGCTTAAACCCCATCGCTGCACAAACACTCTCACTGCACCTGCCAGACACACCAGGTGGGATCAGTGGCGCTCAAGATTTGTCTTTTTCTGTGTGCTCCCCCTCCTTAAACTGTGTAGCCCCCTCCCCGCTCCAAACATAAATCGCTTGGATTAATCAGGCTTCACTCGCAGTGTGAGTCAATCAGTGTGCTTACTTTCGCTTGAGTAACCTGGATATCGACCCCTTTCTGCAGTGATCTTTTTTCTTAAAGATTCATGCAAATCAAACACCTGATTATAGCTTTAACTTGGGTAAAGGTTTATAGAAGGTCAGTTACCAGGGCAACATTGAAAGTTATGATTCACCCTGATGAATTCCAACAGTTTTATATCCAGGTTTTTTTTTATATTTTCTCATGTGCATCCCCAAAGCCTTGAGACAGAGCAGGTGTCACTTTGACAGGGATTAGAGAAGAGATTGTTACTCAAAATAATGATATCCACTGAGACTGAGATGAGAAGTCTGAGTAAATTGACATCCATAGCTGAACAGTAGACTGTTTGTAACAAATCAGACACATGCACACAGTAAAAGGAATAACTGACAGCTTATGTTTAACTCTCTTCAGGCTGCAGCATTATATTGTGTCAAAATGTCCACACAAATATGCCATTATGGTTCAAAAATATAGCAGGGGGAAAATGCAATAACGGCCTAGGTAATTTGGGATGAACATTAACAAGATAACTGCAGTGCATGTTGACACCTTTATTTTCTCTTTTCTTCCATTACAATTTCTTGTGTGCATGCATGAAAACATTCTGAATCCTAAGGTGGTGAGTACAGGCAGGCTGTCATTGATCGCCGCACAAATCCCCCAACCGCTCTCTTTGGGAAACCCAGATACCACCGCAGTGTTTGTTTTTGTCACCCCCTACGCGCCGTTTGCTAACGTTTATTACCAAACAAAAGCGGGTAGAGAAGGTAAAGCATGCAGCGAGATCGAGCGGCAGGCAGAAGCTGCCCTCGAGCTGGATCTTCACAAGACCCCGGAGAATAAGACAACAAGTACCGCAGTAAATGACTTGTGTCTTTTACTATACTTCCTCGCCACCACCAAACTCCCTCAGCGTAGATCAAACAAGACCGCCAGGGCTTAATAAGCTCGCGTATATCAATGGACACGAACAGCCAGCAGTGGCTTTGAGGGAAGAAGAGAAGGAAGGAAGGCAAATGAGGATGAGAGAGAGAAGAAGGAAGAGAAAGTGCCTTCATGTCTCCCCAGCACCCAAGGCAGATAAACAAGCCGGGGGAAGTGTGAAATGGGATGATAGATGCTGGGTGTGTATAAACAGTATCATTTAATGCAAGAAGTGAGGGGGGGAGGGAGGTAGCATGACATATTGTGTGATGTGAGAAAGAGGGGAGGGGTGGTTTTTGGAGAGAGGAAAAGAGGAAAGCGTAATTGTTGTCCCGTCCAGCCTGTGAACCTCGAATGAGAGGAAGTGTTTCGGGGAGAAGAGTGTGCTAATGTCTGCTTTTTCTTTTGATAAGGGAGAGGTGAGCTTATGGCGTGGTCGTGGATAGACACCAAAAACAGAAATGTGTTTACCACCGTCATCCAGGCATTCATATTCCACTCACTCCTAACGAGAATTGTCTTTGTAGCACTAATTCCGTTGGTGCTCAAAACATCCTCAACATGGACGACAGGCTTCTTTTAAATGTCGAAGGCTTTGACAAACAACATCAAGGAAGGAAGAATTGTGTTCTAGTAGAGAGCATAAGCCCAACTTTTCAACAAGGGAAGTAGCAATATACGAGAGGTGATGTCCAGCAGTGCTGTATCACTTCTGCTCCTGGAGGCGCCCCCCTCTAGCAATCCCTCTGGATATCTGTGCACGTGGTATTCACACAGCGCCAAAGGGAAATGTGAGATTTCTACGGCAAACCGAAAAAAAAATAAGAAGGGAGAACTCCAGTGAAAAAGGAGAAGGGTCATCGCGGAGGGTAGTCCACACCCCGAGGCCACATTTCTGACATTAATCACACATGTTATCATCTTTGTTATTTCTCTCCCTTCTCACTTTGTCTTGCTGTCTTTCCCTGTGTCCAACAATAATGAGAAGAGTGTGGGCTCCTCAGCCTCCGTGGGGAGGAGGAGAGAGCATCAGATACATAATGGGCGTCTTTGCATGTTTGTTTGTTTGTTTGTTTGTTTGTCTGGCCCCTCTAGCTCATTTAAGCCACTTTTGAGGAGACATGGAGCTTGCGGGGTCACACCGAGTTGAAACAAATGTGCCTCTGCTGCGCTTAGCGGATACTGAGCTCTGGGGATGGCGGAGCAGCGGCTAACTGGCGAAGCTATGTAGCCCACGGGCCAGATAGCAGGCTCCATTTACTGCTACTACCATAACACCTCTCTCTTCCTCTGTCTCCTCTCTGCCATCTCTTATCACCCACTCTCTCTTGTTCTCTTAGGCTGTCTCAGACAAACACTTACAATCACACGCGCACTCACTCAGTGGTTGCTACCTTGACAATACTCACACTTGTGGAGGCTCAAAAGGATCTTGAGATGCTCACACACAAGCTCTTACACACATCAGTTTAAAGTCTTTGCACACAATCAAACCCTTTCTCTCACTGACACAAGCTATACATTCATAGCAGCCGGAGTGCGGTCGTCTTTCACACCAGAAGGTTCTGGGTTCAATCCCAACATGTCGATGTATCCTTGGGCAAGATACTTCACCCTGAGTTGCTCCCGATGGCCAACGGTGTGCGAATGTGTACACACATGTAGTATGTAAAGCGCTTTGAGGGGTCGTAAAGAATGGATAAAGTTTTATATAAAGTATAAACAGTAACGTAATAATACTCATCTGCAGTTTGAACAAATAAAGTCACATTCATTTCCTCTCTGTCTCTTCTCAGTAGGGATGGGGTTTAATAGGATTTGATCAAACATGAATCGAATATATTTGCTTCCTTTATCAAATCTATTGAGCTTTGGTTTTCAATGTTTTAAAGCAACTTGAGAAAAATGGAGAGCTGTAATCACTCTCTGCTGTTTGAGAAGGCACTTCGGTATTGAGTGGCAGCTTGATTACAGTTCACAAATTGTCAGCCTGACCTGAAAATCTATCCTTCGGCTCAGAACAGGCTCCAGCTTAAACAGACAAGAGACAAAAAAACAATCCTGTTGCCATAATTCAAATATCTAATGTTATCAAGATGAATTAGCTACAGTTACATCACTTCAAGGTCTCTATCTGCAGTGGTGGAATATGCAAAGCCTGCTATCTGAATGCTATGCACCGTACAATGGTATTTGATCAACCTGAAGATGACCCCACTTCTCACGTACATAAACACACTGAATCAGAGTGTTATGCATATACATATACTTACTCTCACTGTCTCTGACTCACCCACTCTCAGTCTCACACATTCCTTCACTGCACCATCGCTCCATTGTGATACCACTCTGCGAGGCATTAGGAGCTGCGTGACTGAGCTTTTATCAGATATTAGGCCCGTTCAAATGGATGATCTCAGTGTTTGGCCGTGACCAACAGACAAAAAGCCCTTTTTTCCCTCTGTCCCTCTTCTCTCATGTCTTCCTCACTTTTACGGCTCTAAAAGCACAGCTGCAGTCATTTGTTACACCATGAACAAAAAAGTTCCCAGGAGATCCCCGCAGGGACACATCCTACAGCCTTTTTTCGGCCCTCCCAAAGGAACAGGAAGCCTTGTGGTGTCGTCACATCAGCTGTGTCCCACTGCTGTGCCTTCTCTCTTTGTTCTTAAATAATACGGTTCTCCCACAGGCACACGGAGACGAGAGAGAAATGGTCTCATGTGGCTGGTGCGTGTTTTTGTGTGTGTAAAGACAAAGACAAATGAAAACAAATGTCTTCTTCTATATACCACCGCTGTAATAGGAGAAATCTGTTCCTGTGACTTTCCTACTTGAATTATCTTGTGCCAGGGCCTAATATCAGAGCATGCCGGTTTGCACGTACACGGCTGAGACATGCTCGCGCGCACACACACTGTCCTTTTTTACGGCAATTGCCCAAGAGTATGAGAGATAACAGAAGTATATGACAGAACGCAGAACTCTTTGAGCTCATCTCAGCTTATCTTTCCAATTAATATCTGCCTGTGTGCCGAAGAGCAGGCTGCTGTGCGGCTAATGATCCGGATTACTGCTGCCTGCCGCCCCGCCACTCCCGCTGCATGCTGGGAGACCAATTCCCTTCCAGAGCTGCGATCTGTCACCCATGCCCCTCCGTGAACCCCCTCCCCTCCAGGACCTGCGTCTCCCATCGTCGTGCAATAGAAGGCCTGCTGAGCTCTAATGACAGACGCCTCACACTTCCCTCTTCCTCTTTCTCCTCTGTCACCTTGCTCTCTTGCAGTTGGACTTTTTCACACACTTTTTAAAACACCGTACCCTCGTGCACCCACTTTTCAGACTTCTGCTCACACACACACACACACACACACACACACACACACACACACACACACACACACACACACACACACACACACACACACACACACCTCCATTCCTTCCCCTCCGTCATTGGAAGACGAAGTAGCATAGAGAGGTCTCATTTACAACCAAGGTGGAAACGCACCCTTACCGTCACCTATTCCTCCTCCCCTTCCGTCACGGTGTGAACACTAATGAAGAAGAGATGAGTCCTCTCCTGTGCCCCCATTTATCTCAGCGGCCAAGGGACATGCACACTCACCCCTGCCTCTCTCACCCTCCTGTCTCACACCTGCTCTGTCATCATCTCTAACGGGATGCACTGCTTTAATAGAAACATAACTTCATTAGCCGAGATGGTTATTGTTTTTGCGAAAGTGTCTCTTGAGTTAGATCTATAGCTTTATGACTCGTTCTGCTGCATCCCAGAACCATGGTCTGTCATTAACAGGAAACAAGTTCATCCACAGGGTGCCAGTAACTAGAAATGTGCAGATAGTTTGGTCATTTGACTCCCTGTTCTTATCACAATAAACAAAGTAGGGCTGCTCGATTATGGCAAAAATCATAATCTCGATTATTTGGGTCAATAATTGATATCACGATTATTAAAAATGATTATCCATTTACTTAGAAAAAATCAATTTATTGGAGAAAAAAAATAGTGAACAGTGTGTTTTTAACAGTTGATTACCCGAACTTTAAGTATAATCCAACTGAAAAACCAAATTTAAAAAAAAAAAAAAAAGTAAATAAAAAAAAAAAAAATGTTTTATTTCGATCACGTTGTTTTTGTAATCGTTGCAAGCCATAATCGTAATCGTGATTAAAATACGATTAATGAGCAGCCCTAAGGGCTGCTCATTAATCGTATTTTAATCACGATTACGATTATGGCTTGCAACGATTACAAAAACAACGTGATCGAAATAAAACATTTTTTTTTTTTTTAAATTGGTTTTTCAGTTGGATTATACTTAAAGTTCGGGTAATCAACTGTTAAAAACACACTGTTCACATTTTTTTTCTCCAATAAATTGATTTTTTCTAAGTAAATGGATAATCATTTTTAATAATCGTGATATCAATTATTGACCCACATAATCGAGGTCAATAATTGATATCACGATTATTAAAAATGATTATCCATTTACTTAGAAAAAATCAATTTATTGGAGAAAAAAAATGTGAACAGTGNGACGGGGCCGTATCCGGTTTTCCCAGAGATCACGGCTGGTGCTAAGCTCGGCTGTGGGGAAGGGGGCGGAAAGGTTGGGCATCTGTGATCTATTCTCCAGACCCCTCATCTCTCTGTCTGACCCAATCAGATGCCAATCCACATCACACTTTAGTGCTGAGCTAAAGTAAACACGGCAGCAATCTGAATGGGGTTATTCATCTCAGGCTGAAAGTGAGGGTTAAGACGTGTGAGAATGTAAGTATACCCACACTTATACACACACGCACAGTGCGAGGGTGTGTGCAGAACAGAGTGTGCTTAATGAGGATAGAACAGGGCCCTTTGTTGAACCTCCTGCCATGAGGAAGCAGGGAGAGGGGGAAAAAGGCTAAAAGTGGAGGAATGGGTCTCGGTGGAAAATGTCAGCTTAAAAGATGGGAACGTTTCTTTTACAGCAGTTTCCCAGTCTGGCATTTAGTTCTCAATGGCCATTCAGCAGCAGGTGATGCCTTGGCATATTCAGATGGGGCCAATCCTGGGGGGGTGCGCTGACACTGGCTGGATAATGAGACACAGCACGGAGGCAAACCATGGCAGATCTGAGGAGGAACATTTGCACTAGACGTGGAACATGCGCTGCTAAACAGACGTGACCTGGGGGTTCCTTTGACCCCAGGCATCAACGACTGCTGAGTCAGCTGCTTCTCATCTCCTTCAAATTGCACCAGATCAGATTAAAGATGTTTCCTTTTATTTCTATATGAGAGGAACTGAGAGGAAGCTGACCCTGCAAGAGCTGATGAATACCACCAAGTTCACAACACAAATGAAAGGGACTTGGGTGATGGTAGATGAGGTTGTGACTTATGTAACAGTGAAGTACCCACCTTTCCTGTTTGCTGCTTTCACAGAGGGCAAAAAGAGAGGGAGGGGTATTAATAGGTAATAGTTATCCATATGAACCTCTAGCTTCTTTACCCAGTGTTCTGCATCTGTACTATTTTCAGAAAGCTAGTTCCAGCTCTTCCAAAAATGTTAACCACATCTTGAAAGCACAGCGTACAAAGTTATCTTAACACTCGCTGCAGACTTTTTAGAATAACCTCATCATTGTTCCCCGCCTGTATTGGTCTTGGCGTATATGTAGGTAGCAATAACAAGCCGAACTAGAGCGTTATTATTCCTGCACATTTACTGCCAGTCCACAGTGAAAAGGGCACACAGCCACCTCCCCACAGTCCCTCCTGTCGATCTGTGTCTACATGGAGAAAGAGCTTCCAGACAGAGGGTGTGCTACTCAGCAGTGTGCTGTCTCCAGGCCTATTATTAACCAGTCCCTTTGTAAGTGTGGCAGTGTTGGCAGCCACGTAGCTGTCTGCAAGGCTGTGGATGGCAGTTCGGAAAATAGGTATGATATGAAATGGAGAGTTCGTAATGAAGCCATCAGGGGAAAATAGGGAGGTGGGGCTCAATAAGTCAATCTATAAACTCTCATCTAGATGGTATTTCTTATGGCGTCCAAACCACATTAGGATTAGCCTAAAGACAGGCCAAGTGGTTCATTAACTGATTAAGTCATCGATAATCTTTAACAATTCCAAGTCATTCTTTAAGTGAGAGGCAACACTTTTATAGTTCCAGGTTGAGAGTCTAAAACCTACACTGTAAGTAAAAAGAAAAGATCAACAGTTAAGTAGAAGCCAGCAAATGTTTGAATGTGCTAGTTTTATAATTGTCCATTTATCTATACCACGCCAGTACCTTTCTGGCCTGCGTGTTTCCACGGTGTGCTGCACAGTGAAGGCTTTTAAGAGATATTGACTGAGCTTTTAGTTAAGCCCTCTGTTGCAGCCTTCTGTTTCTTTTTGAAATGACCAATGGTGGCAGCCAAAACACATTTCTCACTCCTAACTAAGGGTTTTTGACAGCCAAGCTGTGCTTTTCATTAGGGAGGCAACGTCAGCTGCCATTTCAACTGACACTTCACGTTGTACTGTAAAAAAGGAATTCCTTCTCAATCTTTCATGGAGAAATTATGATTTTCTGAAAGACAAATGTATCCGCCTTTGGTTACTCTTCTCATCTTACTGTATATTACGGTAAGGAAATTGAATGTAACGGTCTGGTGTGAGCAGCCTGGTGCAGGAAGGGAGCACGCTCATTACCATTCCTGATGCAACCAGAAGAAACCAACAATCAGAAGTGTCAATGCAGTTCAACCTCACACAAACACAGAGGAGAGAGAATACAAATAACTTCTTACTTCTTAAAGAGCAGGATGGCGATGACGATTAAAATGATGAGGACCACAGCCAGCACCGGGCCCATGACCCACAACATTTCGGGTTGCTCCATATCCCGACTCATGCTCGTAGGGACCTGGATCAGGTCTGAATAGGGACTTGCTGAGAATGTCATCTGTGAGGGAAAAGAAAAAAGAGAAAGTGCAGGTGTCACTTTGGAGCTATCAGATGTATGCAAGGTTTTCCCTTCTTATGGAAATGTACAGTAAGGTTACTTTAGACTTCCTTAAAAGCAAAAAGCCAAGGAACGTGGTGAAGGTAAAGTCAACATTCAACAAAATTGTTTTTTATGGTTATTTATTTATTTATTGTGTGATTGTTTATTTTATAAAGTTAGTCCAAATCTAAAATTGAATTTATTTCAAGTATACTGGCTAAGTGAATGACTGTAGGTGCTTTTTACTACAATAGAAGCATCAACAGAGACTTATGGAAAACATAATCATTATACTTTTTCTAATGATGATGAGATAACAAAGGGAACAACAATGTTGGAAAAAATGTAATATAAAACTAGCTTTGTTTTAGGGCTGCTCATTAATCGTATTTTAATCACGATTACGATTATGGCTTGCAACGATTACAAAAACAACGTGATCGAAATAAACATTTTTTTTTTTATTATTACTT
>NW_011350093.1:8710-8946 GCF_000735185.1 Notothenia coriiceps
CTTGTGTGTGTATGTCAACAGATGCCGGCTGTCTGAACATGAGAATACAGGTAGGCTGCGTTTTTCTGTTCCTATCTCCACCGCATGGACAACGCTACGGTCGACTGAGCCGAGCCAGTCCAAGCTGTTCAGTTCTGTGCTGTGCTAGACTCAGCTAGGCCGGGTCTGACAGCCCAGCTGCTGCAGAACCGGTCTAATTAACCAGTGTTGTGCCAGCCAGCTGATGAGCTAATTAC
>NW_011350093.1:8991-16582 GCF_000735185.1 Notothenia coriiceps
AGAGAGAGAAACTAGACAGTGTGTGCCACCACAGCTCACCTATTACAGCATTCCGCCTGTTTCCTCTCAACTGGGAAAGCCATAAACAAATGTGTGTGTTAGCACACACACACAGCAGCTACAAATCACACAATTAAAATATTATCTACACTCAACACACACCTCCACTCATGTACACATACCCACATAGCAGCTGTCACCTATCCAGCAGCAAACAAACCCAACCTTTGCCATTCCAGGAAAACATCCCAGCCATAATGATGGCGTTTCTTCAAACACATTAAACTCCAGTTGGCAAACTATTGGGGCTGATGCCCTGGTAACTAGTGTCTCTTGAATTCCTGGTCCTCAGAACAAGTTTTGAGAACCATTAACCTCATCAAATGTGTCATTTCACTTGCAGTTAGCTTGAGAAGTTGATATGTGGCGTTGCTGGTATGATGTGTTTAACACCTTACTGTCTGTTTCTGCCACCTCAGGAAGCGGGCGTCTCCCCTACCTAAAGATGAGCAATCGGGTGGGGTTAAAGACTCCCTGCTGGCCAACTCCTCCGACCCAGTGGAGATGAGAAGACTCAACTACCAGACCCCAGGTAATAAACAACGGTCAAAATATCGTACACGTAGCCACATATGGCAACTTTACTTCTTTACCTCAGCTACTACCCTAAAATAAACTTCAGCGTTCATGACATATAGGATGGCTGATAGAGATGGAAAGATTCCTGTTGACAATTTGATGGTTGTGTCAGGATTCAAATACTATGTTATGAAAATACAAAACCGTCTATCACATTTACAACTTGTTGACATGAACGGTATTTACAAGTGGGTATCATGAAGTCTTCATAATTCCAATATGACATGGCAACATAATCAACCTTCAATTGCTCTTAGCGCCATAGTGATAAACTGAGGAAAGTTGTATTGGGCAACTTGGTTGTATATTAAGTGTGTGCATTTTAATCAGGTGTTTTGGTTCAGTCAATCTTTCATTACAAAATTATAAAAATGGTATGCTGCTGTTTGACTGAGGATTTCAAACAGCTTCATTCCAAAAGGAAAATCCTCCCTGAAATTGATCAGATCATCCTTTCTTCTCTGCTGAAGGAGAATATCTAAAGGGGATTCATTTAACAGGGTTTCTAAGTATCATGTACTTTCTAGCTTGTTTCCCCTCAAATAGTAGATATTGCATTTCGGAATGATTTTTCCCTCTTATCAACAAAACTCTATACAGCTTTTCCAAAAGTAATCTACTCCTGCAATGAGCGCCTGCCTTGCTGTTCTTTTGATGGATCTTTTGTTTATTAGTGCTTTGTAGCAGGTGTTGCCATCTGAAATTCATTTGTCCTGCTTATTTTTGTTATTCATCCTCAGGCTGTAAATCTGACCAGCTCTCAAAAAAAGAAACATTTTTCAATAAGAGAAAATAAACAAATCACGTTCACCATCACAGCGAGTGCTGGACGACGGTAATGGAGTCAGGGTGCATTCACATTCCCTCCACGCACAGTGGGGAGTCGGGGGGGAGGGGGGGTGTGTGTCAGGGCGCCCGCCTCAGCATCAGCCTTCTTCCTTTTTCTTCCTGATCTCCTCCTTCCTCCCCTGGCCCTCGCTCCTCCTCCCTCCATCAGCTGCTTTCATTCTCCCTCGTTGGTAATGAGTCCTGCTGCCTCTGATGTCAAGGTGAGCCAGGCGGAGGGAACAATGGAGCTGAGAGAAAATGTCAACCTTGTTGCACGCGCGCTTGTGCGCGTTTCTGTGTGTTTTCTGTGTGTGTGTCCCTTCTCACGGGTTATTAAAGATACACACACAGAGCCCCTTTGAACCCCTGCAGAGGAATTAAGCAGTGCTGCCGCTCTAAAAGAGCGCTGTTCTCTCGTCCTCCCACTCCACCTCTTTCCTCTTTTGTCTTCCATTTTCCCTGTAGGGTAATCGCTCTCTCTCTTTCTCTCACTCTGTCTGTCCCTCTCTCTCTCTCTCTCTCTCTCTCTCTCTCTCTCTCTCTCTCTCTCTGTACATCAACATCTTGACAACCCCTTTCCCCCTCACTGTTTTGCTTCATGAGTGGTGATCAAAAAATCACCAAGGCTGTGTCTAGCTTGTGAAAACGTTTGAGATTCCAAGGTTGAGCCGAGCAAATATTGAACCGTCCATTATTTTGTCCTCTAGCTCTTTCTCCCTTTGATTCATCCACAGAAGGTGAACATTCCTGCTCTGATTCTGAGTGTTGTTAAGTGGTCTAGCCAATTGCCGCTCATGTCTAGCATGTTTGCTGAAGAGACTGCAGCGGCACTTTTTGACACTTCAGCAGCAGACGTGCGGTTCTTTGAGTAACTGACCTGCTTTATCCTTGCCAGACCTGGTTCAGATAGTATTTGCAAATACCTTACTAGGATCAAATGTGTTTGCCACTTCAGATGCAGCGAGTGGTATATGCAGTAGGGCAATTTACACTAAGTGGTTATAAAGAACTATTTTAATATGCAATTAGGGGATATTACCAACATTTTGGGTGCACTACATTTCATTCAACCTCCAAATAAAGTGAAGTGCTGTTCCTGTTCCCATATCTCAGTAATTACTTCATTGTTATTATCATAACTGATTTCCATCAAAATGATGACTGAAGCAATGAAAAGGCACCCATAAAGTAAAAATTCCCTCTAAAAATGAACATGTAATGCCCTGTGTTCAGTAGTTACTTCCCACTAAGCGGTCGCAGGGGAGTGTTTTAAATTCAGGCTTCTGATAAACATCCTAAACAACACTGCTTGAATTGTCCTGAGAACCAACACCACCCGCTGCGTTCTCCAACCAGCTTGAAAGGTTATTTGCAGATACTGTTGGGCCCTGGTCAGATCCTGAGTCTTCCTCATTGATTGAGTGTTCTTCTTCCTCCCTCCTTCACTCTCCTCTCTCCACAGGTCCCAGCTCTCATCGCTGCCCCGACACTCCAAGTTAGTCTGCTCTCTCACCTACTGTGTATTTCCCACACATGCAGTCTCCCCTCCCTGTTCACTCTCTCCCATTCCCCCGTTGCCCCCTGACAGACATCACAAGCCCACAAGCTTGTAGCCTCTGGTGCTCCAAGGATGCAGCGAGGTCCTCTCTTTAGCTGTGAACCTCCCACAACACCTTTTTGGTGTGGAAGCAGCTGACTAGATGGTTTCATGGATAGTTGAGCAGTGCGGACAGTTACTCTTGCTGTGCATTAGCCTTATTATCTATGACTTCACTCTCCAATTAAGCAACAACACGGCTGTAGAAGACCTGGGTGAACATGCACAAACACATACACACTGATGTTAATGTGCTCATAGGTTTCACCCAGGTCTTCTACAGCCGTGTTGTTGCTTAATTGGAGAGTGAAGTCATAGATNCTAGAAAAGGTTAGAACAGGTTAGGAGAAACAAATAAATACAGGAGAGTCAGGCAGGCGAAAATTCCGTCTAGGTCTTTAAGGGTTAATTTGAGGAAGGTTTGACACTATTATTTTGTGAGGCTTTCTGAATCCCCTCTAAAACCTCTATTTATAAGGCAGGAAAGGACACTTACTAGATAACATCAGGTTGTCACTTTAAACATATTCAATGTTGACTTTGGAATACCACCCTGTCACCGTGGGATATTAAATCGGATCTGTTCTTACCTCGGTCTGCACCATGGCGGGCCGCTGGGTGCGAAGCGTCTTCACCGTCTGGAAGAGGTCGACCACTCCTTCGTACCTCATCCTCTCCAGCACGATGCTGAGCGTGATGAAGACTCCGGTCCTGCCCACACCGGCACTGAGGACACACAAAAGAGTCTTTATAACTCCTGTCTGCTGTGTACTGAGAGGAGAGTCTGAACTGTGAGCATGTGACATGAATAATAAAACCTTTGTATGTATCTTTTGCCATTATAAGTGCTTTCCTGGGGCAAACAGCAATTTCAGTTTAAGAATACCACAAAGCAACCTCCTTTAAGACGATACATTCAGTTAAGGGAATATTTAAAAGATTTCTAACAACAAATTCACATTATAACCTTTATGAATGTAGGACTTATCACCAACCCAAGGCATTGGTCTGCATTGCTTTCAGCCAGGTGTACCTAATAAACTAAATATGGTCTTAAGAAAAGTTAAGGATCAAGGTGAGAGCAAATCCGAAATGTGGTTTACATCTCCGTCAAATCTTAATTCCCTTACTTGTTAAACACAATGTATATTAAACTCTATAGAGAACTCTGCTGCTGCACAGCCATGCTCAAATCTCAGATATAGCACCCCTCCTTAATGTGTACAGATTTGTGATAAACAATATGATTGATATGATCCATATTCCCCTCCTCACCTGCAGTGTACAGTGATTGGTCCGTCCTGTCCAAACTGTTCCTTGGTTTTGTGCACTTGTCCAATGAAATCAATGAAGCCTTCTCCAGTTTTTGGCACTCCTTGTTCGGGCCAGTCAGTGAACTGGAACTGGCGGATTGTTCTGGACTGTCCGTCCTGAGGGGGAGCGAAGCACAGAGTAAGTAAGGATGCTTTCTCTGATGCTTTTATTCATGTCTCTGAGCAAAGAACCCTCGGTAGTGCTTCACACATCTCTCTCTGCAGAGACACAAAATCAGCACAGCTCCTCACTCGATGTTCATGACTACCAGAGCCCTGCTGCTTTCACTGCAGCCTTCTAATCGTCTAATTTACATCTGCAAGAATATGAGTAAAGCTGAGGACCTGGCACAAGAGGAACTCAGCGGGGCTGTGGTACACAGAACTGACACACACTTAACTGCAACATGGAGTCACACATTTCACTGTGATGTCACCATGTGTGAAATTAAAGCTTTCATGTATTTTAGGAATGTATTTCTGAATGTTTTTCTCTCTTTATGTACAAACTGTATATATATATAAATATATGTGTGTGTGTGTGTGTGTGTTTGTGGAAGAAGGAGTGGATGTGGGATTAGAGTGCTGTGCTGTGGGCCCTCTGATGACAGTAAAGTATATTTATAGCCCATTGAAACCACTGCATCACAGGGAGTTGCAGTACTGGCCCTCGGGGATTGAAGGCTATGCTTTTCATGTATTTTCACAGTGATCTCGAAACACACACACCGAAACACACACACACACACGCACACACACACGCACACACACACACACACACACACACACACACACACACACCATCATCATCATCATCATTTGCTAAGGGTGGAGTTGGTGAAGATTCAGCGTCTATATAGTCTTTATTCTCAAGGCTCCTTCCAGTCCCGACGTGTTTTTGTTTTCCTTGCTCCCACCGAAGGTTGTGTGATCCCCACAGTCTCTAAGAGTTGCTAGGATAAGTGTCATTCACTTGGAGCAAAACACGCTGTTTGAAGATCATATGCACTTAAGAGTGAGGAGATGGGAGGGGCCAATGCTTTACAATGCATCTAATTGGTAACATAAAACAAGTTCCCTTTTATCTCCCTCTCTTAGTAAGTGACTCTTCTGCTTCTCATTAAATTGAGATGTTCCTATGCACCATTGATATCAATGGCATATCTGTGTACATGAAATTAGCTCACATCTTAAGATAGCTCTGCAAAACACTGGGGGGGAAAGAAAAATAATTACTACTGGGTGTAGTGCATCCAATTAATGTCAATGAGGGCTAATTTGACAAGTATTCCTGACAGCCTGTTCTCGTACTTACTCATCTGAAACATGAACAATTAATTACAGGTGATTCCGATTGTAATTTAAAATAAAAAAAAATGTATTCCTTTCAGTTGGTATGCAGCCGCAACAATTAACAGCGGACGTGAATGAATTATATTACAAAGATGAAAATATAACACCTTTTCGCTTATCCTTATGCTAGAAAGTGTAATATTTTTTTAGCAGCCATTTCCCCTTTGGTCCTGGAGAAATTGTAGGGATATTAAAATAATTTCCAAATATTATGGCAGAGATGTTTCAAGCTGGGACAAAACAACAACAATAAAATACATAGAAAGTACTTCTCAAAGGGTGTTATTCTAAGGGTGATGCTACATTTTTTTGACAAACTAACAAATAAACTAACACATGAGAATGTTGAAAAACACAAAGGCAATGTTAACGACCAAGCAGTAAGGCAAGGATTTGTAGAAATAAACTTTTTTTTTTT
This sequence comes from Notothenia coriiceps, assembly GCF_000735185.1. Classification (NCBI taxonomy): domain Eukaryota; kingdom Metazoa; phylum Chordata; class Actinopteri; order Perciformes; family Nototheniidae; genus Notothenia; species Notothenia coriiceps. The sequence goes on from NW_011350093.1 coordinate 15,140, forward strand.
TATTTACCCAAAAATGTTAAATAAACATTATAAACCAATCATCTCTAATAAATAGGCCTGTAAAAGAGATCAACAAAAATACCACTAATAAATATAACCGCATCTTAGCAGGTGTTAATTTGACAAACCGACCTGCCACAATGACAAAGCAAGGAGCATAGTGGCTTGGCCAAACCCAATAGAAAACAAGGGGTAATTGAGATGAACAGAATACAAAAGGACACTGACAAAACCCTATACATCCTATGATGTGGAAGAATGGGCTGCTTGCAGTATGTCTCCTCAGCCACACCTTTTGCTGAACCAGGAAGTAACCTCCCCCAACGGCCATGGTAACTCAGAGGTTGCGGTCCAATAGTCCAAAAATCAGCTCCTATCGTCTATTCCTATCGTCTATTCCTTGACCTCTGTGTGAAACGTCACAGGGTTAAGGAATAGTGGACAGGAGAATTCAAAAGGACTTAGGAGAAGAGACTGCGGTGCTTTCAGAATCCGACTGCACTTTCACTATCCGACGTATTTATGATGCGCCAGCGGACATCATAACTGTGCGTCTGCTGTGGGGAAAACTACAGTTATATCTCTCACAGGCTCCACCCTCTACTGGACTCTATGGGTACTACCTTATCCTGCGAGCATTCTCCTACTGAGATTTCTATAGACGTAGCCGGCCTTGGGGCGAGCCTTCCTGATTGCGCGCGCATCTCACCGTATAAAAGGAGGCCTCGCCTCCTGACTATCATCCCTTTCTCGTCAGCGGCAGAAGGGAAATCCACTGAGAGTTAGACGAGAAAACAAAGAGAGATAAGGAGCATATCCTTGACCACAGGACCTGCCCGAAGTGCCCGAACCTGATCACGGGAGCTGATCCACACCGGCCTGCAAAGCGTGCCAGATGATCCCTCCGCAGACACGCCAGCATCGTGGGGATCATTTTCTGGCGAAGTGCGGCCCACAGGAGGAGCCGGAGGATCAGGACCTCAACGTGGTCGAGATGGGCGAGCCGGGAGATGAGGAAGTGCCATACCGGTTCTCCCTTCCATGGGGTCAGATGGCCCCGGTCCCGGAGGAGGAGGAGGACGAGGACGCCTCATTGTCCGGTGGTCCAACTCTCAGGTCTGCGCGGCTGGATTTTCCAGCGGTGATGACCCTGGCGGCGGAGCGCGTAGGCCTACCGCTCCTCGCACCGCTGCCACCGAGGCCTGTAAGCTGGGTCTTACGGCCCGGTGCATCCGGCGCAGCCGGCCTTTGTCTCGCCCCCGTTGCCAGACATATGGCAGTGTGTGGAGGCGACATGGCAGCAGCCATTAAAAACGAAGGCCCCAGTAGCCGCCATGGCGGGTATCATCAGGGTGCAGGGCCACTCGGTCACGGTGTGTCCTGGTGTGCCTCCCCTCGACGAGATCCTGATGGCCCATCTGCTTCCGCGGGCAGCTGGTTGGG
>NW_011350093.1:16627-34195 GCF_000735185.1 Notothenia coriiceps
TTGTAGAGAGTTGTAGGTATCTTTGTCTTGACCTTGGTTAAAATAAAATGTTTAGTGAGGGGAAATTTTACTAGAACAAATATTATTGTGAAAAAAATGACAGGTACATCATAAAATTTGGCCAATGAAATAGAGAATAAAAATATTGATATAACTAGTATATTTCTACACCCGAAACTGGAGTCACCAACTCTTTTCGAAGAATATAAGCATGTATCGATCGATTGGTCTAGGTTTGTTGTTTCAAAAAATTACTGACATCTGTCATACTGTCTACTTGTCTGCGGTAGACACGAAGTTGGATTTCTTGTGTCGGGTGCCTTTTTTGACGCGTACACATGCCGAGATAGTCTTCACGGTCTCGCCGCAGCCCGAGAGGCAGTCTTGCTTCGGGACCCAGTTTCTGCTCTGTTTGTGCACTCTGTGCAATCGGGCACCACAAGTTTCCTGGACTGGATTCCGGTCTTTTTGTCCTGAGCGAACCAATTTATAAAACGCCGGTCTGAAGAAATTAATAAAGGAACAAACGCACCATATTTAATGGAGCTTCCCGGCATGGTTTACCAAGCTCCAGGCATATGCCGGGCATCCGAAGGGGTGGGGACGAATTCCTCTGTGCCTCCGGAGTAATTACATCTTATTCCGGAAGTCCGGTTTTCGTTGCACGGACACCGACTCGCTAGACATTCCCTACCCGGACGAAAATCTACTCGTTGTGACTTCGAGTAAATTCGCATTACGCTTACGATTACGCCCATGATACCGGTGACGTGTTCTACTTTGGACTTTGGTTAATGTGTTTCCATTATGACATTAGTGGACTGCCTGGATCTCGTGTAATTGTAGTCCACATCACAAACCCGTACAGTGCGGTCCAGACGTATGTCGGCCACAACGCATTACCTCTCACTTAGTATCTTCTATTCCGATTATCGGTGTCGTCTCATTCGCAGGGCGTGCGGTGATGGTACTTTAGGTCGATCAGGCGAGGTGTGGTTTCTTCCACAGCCCTCCAAGTGTCGATTCTCTCCCTGGCCGCGTCAAGGAACCCTCGTGGTCTCGATGTTCGAACCCCGAACACTACAGACAGTCCCCCGTTGCCCCTTACCTCTCTCACTTTGTCCCTCCCTCTGACGGTCACCTTATGTGTACCATCCACTCTCTCGTCTGATTGCACCTAACAGCCCGTTCGCTCTCTCGACCTGGACACCTCCCTTCCTTCACTTCTCCCCCTCCTTCTTCTTGTGCGTAGTTCCTCCTTCTGAGTCCTCGACTTGTCCCGGGGTTGTCTGACGTTTATTGGAAAGTTCGCCAACCCTTGCGTCGCCCACCCAACCCAGAGTCCTGTTAGTTCGTCACCACAAATCCTACAATAGTCTTCGGACTTAAAATTTTTGTGGGACGCTCTGGCATCCCCTTCATTGAATACTTGTGCCGTAAATGTACACGGAAAAATCTCCTTACAAATTGAAATACCACGGAAATACGAGTCAGGTAGTAACCACTCTTTTAGTCATTATTATTGTTACTCCTTAATGACTCCTAACCCTTGTCCTTTTCGTGAAAGTGAATTAACCTCCAGCTTACTTTACATCACGTGGTTTTACAACGCTATCAGGGGATACGTATAATTTTATAAGAAATATTGGTGAAATCATTTTCAATCGGGATGCCGTATCATGGTGACAGCGTACGGTAGACTTCACGTTTGTGTAAACTAGGATCCTTCCTAAACGGTTTATGCTAACTTGCGTCCTACCGTTCCTGCTTTCGTCCAGGTCATGGTTTCTGTGGGTGCAGGACGACGACTTCACGTTTTCCCGGCGCGTTCAGATAAGTCGTTTGTACGACTCTGTACCGCCGTTCACACGTCTGGTGTTGTTGTGAGTCTTGTCTCGTCCTTACAAGTGGAAGACCTACTTTAGGTTCCGCTCTTTTCTCGATCTCCCCTTTTTATTACCTGCCCAGTTTTAACGGCCGAGTTGGAACCCTTGAGTTTGCCAAGTGTTCGTTCTGTGCGGAACCACTAAAAACTAGTGGTGAGTACTTCGTTTTTCCCTCCCCCTTTCCCAGACGTTCTACATACATGTGCTCTCTCTTCTTTCTCTCTCTCTCTCTCTCTCTCCTCTCCTCTCTCTCTCTCTCTCTCGCGCTGTCTGTTCTCCTCTCTTTCTCTCTTCGCTAATGGCGATGTCCTTCTACCTTTGTTTTCTCCTTCCTGCCACCCCCACCCTCCTCGTCTCTGCTCGCGGAAAATCTCGCCGTCGTCGAAGAATTCAGGGAGACGCTCACCCAAGTTCTCCCGAGACCAACACCATAGAACATTATTGGGCACCTTCCCTGTGTGTGTGTCTTTTGTGTGTCTTTGCGCGTGCTTCGCGCGCACGTTGTTCCACCTGTAGAAGAGAGTCGGAGGTAAACAAGGGAGGCGGACGCGTGGGAACTTAAGCTCTCCGTCGTCCTGAGTATGGGTTGCTCCTCTTACTTTCGTCGGACACCTCCTCCTCCCTCGGCTCCCGGTCCCCTCCTCCTCCTCTCGCTCCTTCTTTTTTCCTTCTCCGACTTACGACCTCCGCCCGCGGGACGTGTGTGGGGGGGAGGGGGGGCTGACGGGGTGCACGCACCTCCCTTACACTCTACGTAGCTAGGTATGGCGCGGGTCGGTGACGACACTCCTTTGCCACAAACAAATAAAAGAAGAATACTTTTCGTACAAAGAACAAAAAACTCTCGACCAGGTCTAAATGTCCGGACTCCTACTTTTGTTTTTTTCGTCCTGTTTACTTAAGTCTACCGTTGTCGGCACGACTGTTTCGTGATTTATTTGTCTTTCTCGGTGTCTTTTTTGTCGTTCCGTCCGTCGAGTAACGTCCTCATCTAACTGAAAACACTTTTCGACCATATCCTCAACAATTATTTCTCCCTTCTTTAGTAGGCCCTTTCACGTTATAGTGATAACTCCCCTTTGTTGTCTTTCCATGTACTATGCATTCTTGGGACAATTTACTTAGGGGTAAATTTAGGGAAGTTCGTTTCTTTCTTTCCACTAGGACTAGTTAAAGTTCCCTCCTAAAGGAAAACCTTACTTCGACAAAACTTTTAGGAGTCAGTTTGTCGTCCGTTATGGGTAAAATATTAAAACATTACTTTCTAACTGCCTTGGTTTTTGTGGACTATTTTACGTTGTGTGAATTCTATGCAGGGGGGGGTTCAACGGGTATGTTGAAAGGAGTCCAATACGTGATACCGCGATTCTTCGTTAACTTCCCACTATACAACGGTACAGTACAACCTCATACTTCTAAGGTATATGGGTGAACATTTTTGGCAGTACGTGTCCATTTCCTATCTCTGCAAAACATACAAGTATGTTCATATTAGGCTCTGTGTTGGTAGTTTACAGGTCCTTAGAAAGGTAAAGTAGTCGGGGTAGGTTATACAGTACTGCGCTTCAAACTAAATCCCATCATCGACTCCATTTCTTATTTCAACGGTATACACCGATGCACCATGTATAAACTTGGCACAAATATGGACCAGCCATCAACTCAGAAGAGTAGAGTGCCCAGCCTCCTCACCGGTCGTCCCTCAGAAATTGGGGGCTACGGAGAGAAATCCATCCCTCTCGGGCAGGCCTCCACCGTCTTGTCTGTCATTCCACATTTCGTGAGTATGGTCGTTGCGGTGTATAGGTTGAAGAGTTCGATTGCGGTCACTTTACTGCAAAACTACTCCAATTACCAAGAAGTTTTGAACAAGACTCCTGGGTCCTTAAGTTCTCTGTGATCAATGGTCGCTTAGTCTGGGTAATAAACGGTTGCCTCAAATTACTACCAACTTCTTTGTCGGTAGTAAAGGACCTCACCGTTTCCAACCCTAAACAACGACGACCTATCCCTGCGACGATACGCGCTACAACATGTAACTCGCCACACACTCACACTGTTATATTAACCACCTAACATCGCGGCCACCACACCACGATTGTGTGTAACCACAAATTGCCGAAGGTCTAACTCTCCTTTTGTCGCCTACGCAGTAATCGGTGTCGACCCCCGTGTTGTGACCCATTATCTCTGGCCAAGACGTCGTTGGACGGCGCGGTCTGGGCCGGATCGACTTCAGATCGGTCGTTTGTCCTGCTTGGGTCGGCCTGACCGAAGCCGGAAGTCAGCTGGCATCGCAACAGGTAGTCCGCCTCTATTCCTGTCCTTTTGCGCTCGGACGGACTCAGATTACAAGTCTGTCGGCGTGAGCTGTATGTTGTTCGTACCGTGTGTCTATTACGGCAGGGTGGAGACGTGTTGATGTGAGTGGAGTTTCCTATGTCGACGGCCGTCGGCGTTGTTCGGAAGCTTGACGTTTACCTTTACCGGCCTTCCTTGGTAGTCCCCGCGGAGGACACCTTTAGTGTAGAGTACGTGGGTAAACGTTCACGTTCGCACCAAATTCCGTCCTCGGTCCCGGAGACAACTTCGGTCCGCACCACTCTTATGTATTTCGACCGCCACGTGTGTGTCGAAATTTTGTCAGGTGGAGTCGGGACCCGGCCCAGGGTGTGGTGGACAATAGATCGACGTCCCGGAATCGTTACGATCGCGCACTGCCCCGGCTAGGCCAAAGTGGTCTAGTTGCCGACCACGATGAGCGCGACACCCCTTTCCCCCTGCCTTTCCACCCGTAGACACTACGATAGAGGTCTGGGGGAAGTAGAGAGCTGCTGGGTTAGTCTACGGTTAGGTGTAGTGTGAATCACGACTCGATTCATTTGTGCTCCGTCGTTAGATTTACCCCAATAATAAGTCCGACTTTCACTCCATTCTGCACACCTCTTCACTTCATATGGTGTGAATATGTGTGTGCCGTGTACGCTCCCCACACGTCTTGTTCTCACACGTTACTCCTTCTTGTCCCGGGAAACACTTTGGAGGACGGTACTCCTTCGTCCCTCTTCCCCCTTTTTCCGATTTTCCTCCTTACCAGAGGCCCCTTTTCCAGTCGGAATTTTCTACCTTGCAAAGAAATGTCGTCCAGGGTCGCCGTAAATCAAGGTTACCGGTAAGTCGTCGTCCACTTACGGAAACCCGTTAGTCTACCCGGTTAGGCCCCGCCCACGCGCTTGTTGAGCACCGTATTACTCTGTGTCGTGCTCCGTTTGGTTACGTCTAGCTCCTCCTTGGTAACGTGATCTGCCCCTTGTGCGACGATTTGTCTGCCTGGACCCCCCAGGGAAACTGGGTCCGTAGTTGCTGACGCTCAGTCGACGAAGAGTTAGAGGGAAGGTTAACGTGGTCTAGTTAATTTTCTCAAAGGAAACATAAAGTATCTCTCCTTGACTCTCCTTCGACTTGGGACGTTCTTCGACTACTTGTCGGTTCAGGTGTGTTTACTTTCCCTGACCCCCCTACCTCTACTCCACACTGATTCATTGTCACCTTCATGGGTGGAAGGGACAAACGCGAAGTGTCTCCCGTTTTCTCTCTCCCTCCCATAATTATCCTTATCAATAGGGTAGTACTTGGAGATCGAGAAATGGGTCACAGCGTAGACATGTTAACAAGGCTTTCATCAAGGTCGGAAGGTTATTACATTGGTGTTAGACTTTCGTGTCGCCATGTTTAATAGAATTTGAGCGACGTCTGAAAGCATCTTTGGAGTAGTAACCGGGCGGACATTAACCAGGACCCGCCTATACCATCCGATCGTTATTGTTCGGCTGATCTCGCAATAATAAGGACGTGTAAATGCGGTCAGGGTGTCACTTTTTCCCGTGTGTCGGTGGAGGGTGGTCGGTAGGACACTAACCAGCATGTACCTCTTTCTCGAGGTCTGTCTCCCACCGTGAGTCGTCACACGCAGAGGTCCGGATAAGTATTGGTCGGGGAAACATTCCCCACGTACTACAACCGTCGGTGCAGTCGCCAGACGTTCCGACACCACCGTACGCCTTTTATCATACTTATCTTTTACTCTCAAGCATTTACTTCGTAGTCCCTTTTTCCCTCCACCCGAGTTATTCAGTTCGATATTTGAGTAGTCTACTTAAAGATACCGCGGTTTTGGTGTATCCGACCGGATTTCTTGTCCGGTTCCCAAGTAATTGACTTAATTCAGTGCTATTGTATGTTTAAGGTTCAGTAAGAATTCACTTCTCCGTTGTGTAAACATATCATAGGTCCAACTTCTCGATTTTGGATGTGACATTCATTTTTCTTTTTAGTTGTCAATTCATTTCGGTCGTTTACAACTTCCGATCAATTTAAGGTAAATGTATGGGCGGTCATGGAAAGCCGGACGCAAAGGTGCCACACGCGTGTCACTTCCGAAAAATTCTCTATTAACTGCCTCGAAATCAATCGGGAGCAACGTCGGAAGACAAGAAAAACTTTATGGTTACCACGTCGGTTTTGTGTAAAGAGTGGGATTGATTCCCACAACTTGTCGGTTCGACACGAAAGTAATCCTCCGTTGCAGTCGACCGGTAAAGGTTTGAGCTGTGAGTGACATGACATTTTTCCTTAGGCAGAGTTAGAAGTACCTCTTTAATACTAGACTTTCTGTTTCGTAGGCGGAACCAATGGAGAGTAGAAGTGACTATAATTGCATTTCCTTTAACTTCCATTGCCAACCACACTCGTCGGAACCAGTCGTTCCTCGTGTCGAGTAATGTAAAGGACTAGTTGGTCTTCTTTGGTTGTTAGTCTTCACAGGTTCACGTCAAAGTGGGTGTGTTTGTGTCTCCTCTCTCTATGTTATTGAGAATGAAGAATTTCTGGTCCTACCGCTATGCTAATTTACTACTCTGGTGTCGGTCGTGGCCCGGGTACTGGGTGTTGTAAGCCCCAACGAGGTATAGGCGCTGGTACGGCATTCCCTGGACCTTGTCCAGACTTATCTGAACGGACTCTTCAGTAGACACTCCTTTTCTTTTTTCTCTTTCACGTCCACCGTGACACCTGTAGTCTACATCGTTTCCAGGGAAGAATACCTTTACCTGTCATTCCAATGAATCTGATAGGAATTTTCGTTTTTCGTCTTGCACCACTTCCACTTCAGTTGGTAAGTTGTTTAAAAATACCAATAATCATAATACCACTAACCCTAAATTTTTCATCAGTTTAATTTCTTAATAAGTCTTTGACCGTTCACTTAATGCATCCACGAAAAATTGATGTTATCTTCGTTAGTTGTCTCGATACTTTTTGTATTAGTAATATGAAAAAGATTACTACTACTCTATTGTTCCCTTGTTGTTCCTTTTTTTACATATATTTTGCTGACACAATCCCGCGAGTAATTAGCATAAATAGTGTTATCCTATACCGAACGTTCTATGTTTTTGTTGCCTAGCTTTATTTGTAAAAAAAAATAATATGAAACAAGAAGGAAAAAAATTTAACCTAAAAAGTCAACCTAATATGGACTTTCAGCCCATTAGTTGAATTTTTTATGACACTGTGGTAAAAAAAGAGGTTATTACTAAAAATATTCATTTACCTATTGTAAAATATTAGCACTATAGTTAATAAACCTGGGTTTATTAGCTCTATACTAAACGGTTATTAGCTCGTCGGGATGAACAAAATAACGCTTTTCTTGTCCCTCGGTTTACTGGTTGATAGCCGTGGTAAAGATCATTGACCCGTCTGGACTCCTCTTGAACAGGACAATTACTGTCTGGTACCAAGACCCTTACCGTCGTCTTGCTAGTATTTCGTATCTAGTATTGGTTCTCTGTGAGCGTTTTGTTATTGGTAGGGAGCGTTACTTCAATACAAAGATATTTGTCACGTAGGCAATCTCTACCACTGTCTCGTCCACACTCTGTCCTCCCCTCTCTCCGTCCCCACTACAGACAGGGAACCAGCGGCGCCTCTTTTACCCCCGGTTCCTTTCCTGAGTGGAAGAAGTATCACAGGTGTGGCACCTGGCCTTCCCCTCCTCTTATCCACTGCCATCCCACGCAAGGTGGAACCAACTTTACTCTGGAGAGATACGATGAAACGCAGGTTACTGCCTCCGCCTATTCCTTACCCTCCACTAGGAGAGAGGTAATGTTGCTCTCAAAATGCAGCAGATTGATGCTTTTAACTTCAACATTTAAAAACAAATCTTCCCGGGGGAGCATGCCCCCGGACCCCCCTAGAGGAGGTTAGGTCCCCCCCCCACTTCAATCATGTTCACATGGATAGGATACTAAATACATTTGCACACATATTGTGTCCATATCTTTCTGTTTTGGTGGTCATGCCACAACCGTGCACATGCATGCATACGTGAGTCATGGTAAAATATCTGGATTAAGAGGTTGCTTTTGATTTGCACAGCAAAAAAAAAAAAAAAATGGGCTGTGTTTTTTTAGTTTTTTTAAGCAGAGTTCAATAATGTGTACGGCCCTCGGAGGATGTTGAAAAAATTGAAATGGCCCTTGAGAAGAAAAAGATTCCCCACCCCTGCTTTAGAGCCTCTTCATGTGTCGCATACAGTAACTTTTACCACACAAGGCAAGTTCCCAGCAATCCGTTTAAGCACAGAGCCTTGCCAAGTTCAGAGGCACAGAGGGAATTTGTGTCGGTAGATTAGCAATAAATCGTCCAATAACTCTGCGATGAGAAATCTAGAGAATGACAGGGGGAGGGTTGTTGGATTAATCCAGCCCAAGCACTCCAGGCTGGGCCGTAAGATAGTCTATTGTAAGGAAAGAGGTTTTCAAAGAAATGAGTTTTGGCTGATGACCAGTGAGTTCCTTTTTCTTCTGTGGGAAGCGACAGTGTGACTGATTTGTAGAGACTTGTGGGTTCTTGCTCTGATCCCACCTCTGCCACCCATTGAGTGTTGTGGAATCAGAGCGATGTCTGCCTCCTGCTTCCATCCAGGAGCATGCTCACCCAGTCACTCATGTGCATCGCCGTGCCCACCCCACCTCTGTCCTCCTCACTTAGCATGACGACATCAACAAATGTCACCAGCCTGTTTCAACTTTTGAGCTCTCTCTCTCTCACCTCTCTCTTCTCTCTCTCTCTCTCTTTCTTCATGCATCGTTGAACAAAGTGCACTCTCTTCACCGTTCCACAGCCACCTCATGGTCCCACCGGCAGCCTCACTCACCCCGTGGTCCAACCATTGTTTGTGTCGATGTGCGTGTTTGGTGTAGGCACAGCTCGGTCTCACTCTTTTCTTTGTGTTTCCCCATGTTCCTCTTCCTCCTCTTCCTTTCCCAGGAATGAGGGAACACCCACCCATTCCTGTCACTGACCTGGCCGACCACATAGAGCGACTGAAGGCCAATGACGGCCTCCGCTTTTCCCAGGAGTATGAGGTAAGACCCGTGCACTCATAATGCGTCAAAGTCTCTTTGAAGCATATACATGGGTTTCATTGTTATTTTGTCTGAAAGGAATTTGTGTCATTATGCCTCTTTGATCCCATATGCATGTATTCTAATGGATTATGGAAGACTTCTTTCACAGACATTTTTCAGTCATTTTTACAACTCTATTACCAATCCCACCAGGAAACTCACACTTACAATGAATGCTGCAAGATGCTTTCTCACAAAACTAGCAGGTGGCGAGTTGCTTAAGCAATCTGTGTGCGTCTTGATGTTTCCCCGGAAGAATGTTATTTTGCAGGCGGTCTCCCCATTGCAACTCGGTGAGGGATTATCTCTTGTCAGTGTTCTTACTAGAAAGAAAAAAAGGAGCACATTTACATTTAAAGTGGCACACAGAGGGTTTGGGGACGAAGCAAGGCCAGGTGAAGAGAAAAGGCATCCTAGAATACAGAAAAACAAGAGCCGTCTTTTATTTATTTGTCCTGAACGTTCGATCCGTTTTGTCTAATCAGCTCTATTCCTCACATTGATAGGTCTAACAGCCTGGCCGTTGGAACGATTGTAGATTTTTTTTTTTACTTTCACCTAAAAAGTGTGTACAGTATGAGTTGCTACAGCATGAAATGTGCTCTTTCATTTCGAACTCCCCAGAGGAACAGCTAATTTATTTTGGTGACCTCATGACCTATCCTCCAGCATCACCACAAGCCAAACTTTTATTAATGCTCTGTTCAAAATGTGAAAATAACATTACTGTTATAAACCCTGTGCCATTGTCACAATGAAAAGAAAAATCATTTACAACCTTATATGGTGCTTACAATAACATCCAATGTTATTGAGTGTTTGGTCTTGCATGAATGAGGGGAATTAAATTAATTCAGATTTCATGCATGAGCTTTTCTTAATTGTAGTACAAAATGTATTCTAATTTAACAACCATGCAAATCCTACCTTCAAGAAGGTTAGGGTGCCACGTTTTTGTTGAAACTGCTGGAGTGGCATTACTTTGACTTCAATGTATTTTTGTGGTGATTATCTTATACTGAGAGGTGTTTGTAATACTTTTCAACCTCCTTTATATCAGTGAGGGTAGACTAAAACATTAAAAAAGTATAATTTTGAATATAATCTGTAAGAAGGAGCCATTATAATGTGTAGAAAAATACTTGTACGACAATACAGTTTATATAATATGACGTAGAACATATTGAAGTGATTCGCCATCAAATGAACTGGGGAGATAATTAGGCCGTGGTAAAAGTCTGCACTCAGTTAAGTGCTGTCTTGTGTTACTCAGAGCCATCCAGCACATCACCCTCCCAGCCTGTTGAGTTAGTGTAAACGAATCAGGCCCTGGAAGTGGCTTGTATGACTGCAGGCAACCGGCCCGGCCCCGTTCCCTCTCCGCAAGTCATTCCAAGCCAGGGAAGACCCCCTCCATGGCCCGGCAGATGGCCCACTATCTCTGTGCCAGCCGAGGCGGAGCTCACAGCGCTTTGTCACGTTCGCCGGCTGCTCGCGTTGAGCCTTACCCAAAGGAACAGAATTTATAGAGGCTTCACCACTCCCTCTCCCCGATGTTTTAGGCGGCCTGACACTTCCTTAGCCACCAACGCCAGTCCACATAAGACTGAGCAATGTGCACAGCGGGTAATGAGCAGAATTTGACAATCAGGCATGCTGCAGCCCCCCCCCCGACTGTTTCTTTAACGCAGGAAGCAACATCACGCTGCAGTCGTCATAGCATCATTATGTCCATTTGAAAGCGTTTCCAATGCGTCAGCAAGAATACCTTGGGCGTTTGCTTCTCACCTCTTTCTAGCATCTCTACCTAACTTGTTTACTAGTTGTCATGAGCCTAGTGTGCCTGCTGTGTTCACTGAGCTCTCAAATGGCTATGACTTTTTTTGACTGCAAATTAAATCTTTCTCTTCTTACTGGCGGGCACGGACAGAGAAAATTGGCAATGCTGAGCTCATCAGCAGCAATAGGCCTATACCCGCATGACTCTTAGTGCTGAGCAATTTGGAGCTGTAGTGGAACATTTCTTGTATATGAGCACTACGCATTTTTCATATTTTGTTCGAAGACAAATATCATGTACATGACTTTCTCTGGCAATTAACTTTGAATATAACAAAGCTTGTATATAACCGATTCTCGGTGTCACTTTACGTAATAAGACAAGATAGTGATAACTGAAAAGTAACTGTCGTCACAGGAGAGCAATTAAAAGCTAATTTCCTGTACTTTGTGATTTACAAATTAACTTAAAGTATCTTGATTGTTTTAATTAGACAAACCATACATTTATGAAGTCTAGCTTAGGACTCCAGTGTTAAAGATGCTACATTGCTGATCACTTTATGGTCCTGGATCTGAATCTCCACACGCTCCAGGCCTCACCCTGTGCCCTCCAGTTTATCATAATCCAATAATTATTATGATTATTATGAGTGAGCTGTCCTGCTTTGACACAAGATAACCTCTAATAATTAAATTAGTGCTCCAGCTCTGTTAAGTAAGTGAAGGATTTTCGAAGGTGTCATTCTGACTCCTGCTGGATTTGCGAGGGGAAAGGTCTGGGGAATTAGTGGACATGGTTCCGGTGTGAGCCGAGGGAGATCGATTCGGAATAACAAGAGACTCTGTGACATTATCGAGCCAAGGGATGGGAGGCCGTCACATATCTCCCCCGATCAATATGTATGCAGTCTACTGTCGTCTCAGCCCGGGAGACAAATGGCGTAAGAAGCAAGGGGTTAGAAAGGATAAAATGGAGAGGATGGAACCAAAATGCAAGATAGGAAAGGGCAACAGAAATAGAAGATGAGGAAAGAAAGAAAGACCGAGGATGAGAAAGTTGAATGGTTACCACAGGAAATCATGCATGTGACTTCTCAGAATTAGGTAATTCGATAGGACCGCCCTAGAGGGAGAGGATGAGTGTTCGTGGTCGCCTGCAAGCTTAGTACGAAACCTTTACTCGTTTCCCAGCTGAAATCTATATGTTCATCATGTTGGCATTAGGAATTGGAGGAATATGTTTGCCCTGTTCAAACAATCCGTGGAAGGTGGCTCTTTTTAGTCGTTGTTGATTTAAATCACGAAACCGTTTCTTCCTCATCAGCATTCAAGGCATCTAATATCATGCAAATAATGAACCTGTTGTAGTTGCAGTGATGCGGCAACATGACACTTTAGCCTCTTTCACACAGCCTGTTCAAGGTGGTGCCGTTCGTCTGCCTCGCTGTTCAGTATAAAGGGTACAGAGATGGATTTCGGGGGCATAGTTGCTCAGCCAGCAGTGGAGATAGTCACAGAGCCGAATTAACGTCTGTGAAAAAGGGAAAACCGTCAGGGCAGAACTAAACTGGCAAACACACACTACACCAATCCTCTTTTGCTTCCTTTCTAAAATCACACACCAGTGTAGAATGAAAGTGGCGTAGTTTAGTTCAGCAACAAAACATCACAGCGGATATTTTTTGCGTAATAAAAAAAAAGGGGCCATTGTTAACTGCTAGCTTTACTCTGCACAGTCTCCTACACTGTATAAAAGCACTTGTAGCATTCTACTGTGGCTTTTCAAGAGACATGATGTGGGTATATGTTCCATTTAAAGGCTTTGTTGACCACAGTATACTGCTGTTGAATGGGTGACAGCAGAAAGTATAATAAGTGTACCCTATTGCCTTACACTCTTTCTGTCTTGCTACCTTTTAACTGTGTAACACTCAAGAGCCTCCTTTGTGCTTCTGTTGTCTTTCTCTCTCTCCATCTTCCTGTCTCTTATTCTCTCATTCCCTCTCTCACAGTCCGTTGACCCGGGGCAGCAGTTTACCTGGGAGAACTCCAACATGGAAGTCAACAAGCCAAAGAATCGCTATGCAAACGTCATCGCCTATGACCACTCCAGAGTGGTGCTCACCTCTGTTGATGGTAAGGGCTCAGGTAACCTCTCCGCCCCGTCACATCGACATACTTCACAAATACCAATGACATTTAGTATGCCTACAGCTGCTTTAGAAATCCCCAGTTCAACCACGTACACACATACACTGTTGTCGCTTTAATATAGAGTGTTGCAACCTTATCAGATCAATAAACCATGCTGTGTAATATAACCCGTGAGTTGCTTCATGTATGTCTTTGTTACAGCGGTTCCAGGCAGTGACTACATCAACGCCAACTACATCGACGGCTACAGGAAGCAGAATGCCTACATCGCCACTCAGGGGCCGCTGCCGGAGACCCTGAGCGACTTCTGGAGGATGGTGTGGGAACAACGGTCCAACACCATCGTCATGATGACCCGACTGGAGGAGAAGTCCCGGGTAAGGAGAGACGGTGTCATTTAGTGTACTAGAAAGCGCTGACAATCATTGACTTCATACCAGTTCAATCTTAATGATGTATTCATTTACTGACATGTTCCTAGTAAAACATTTAATTACACATTAAACAACACGTGAAGTCAATCATTAGAAATTGTAAAAAAAATTACTTCCTCATAATAAATGTGTGAAATACAATGCAACAAAGAAGCCAGAAACACTTGTTGTAGATTTCAAAGCATTTACATGGAGCAGATTATGGTCAAACACAAGGTATGATTGAAGTCACACTCTTTACAACTACTGGTGGCCTCTATGAATCGGACGATATGTGATACTAGAGGAGAACAGATGACTATCGTGTACAACTCAAGGCCATTGAAGTCAACCGTATCAGACGTGTCAGCAGAAATGGATCCCCCTGACATGTAAATGTATATATTTGTATGTAGTTCAACACCTGGGAAGTAACATTACACCCAAAAAACCTGAAGGCATATAGACACCCGACCCTACTTAAAAGCAGGATTTGTCAGCCTGATCAAAGTCTCAAGCACTTCAAAGGATATTTTTGTGTTACTGCTCCGCTCATGATTCTTCTGCAATCTCCAAAAACTTCTCCGTGAATTCAGTCTAAATCTGTTTGTGAAGAAAAATTGCACAACAGCTTTTCTACTATTTTCCATTTTCCCCCCTGCTGTTTGTTTGCCACTTATGGCTAAATAACCATGGCAGCTTTGCATATCATGACAACACGCGCATACCCTCGACTGAAAATCAGCTCAATTATGAACATGTAGAGTATAGTTACATTTAAATGTTCACAATCATGCAAATTATTTTTCAGTTGTTATTTAGAAACTTCTCAGAGAGTTTCGATACTTGATTGCTCCATATTTATTTTAGCTACACTGCGCCAATGTTTCATTGTGTGTCTCGTGTGTTTGCACTTTCTGAGTGTGATTTTCGAAAGACTCGGCACGCAGTATAATGAAAACTCTGAAGTTGGAGTTAAGAGGATTGTCTCCCAACAATACTGTGTGCTTCCTAAAATACACTCAAGCTAATAAAAGCGAAAATAGAGCATGAGGCTAAATTGAGATCCAAAATTGGGATGGGTTTATTTAATTACCTTCACAAAATCATGCTCATGAATTCCTTGGAGGAAATAAATCAGTGTGGAGCCCTGCCAGTGTGTGGTGCTTTATTAGTGTGTGCACTCGGTGCCCTAATGAAACAGAGTCCCCAGACTACGAACTGGAAGCTACCGGGATTGTAAATGAAGTTCATTTCCAAAATCCTAGACATCGATTTTGTTTTGTTTTTAAGGTTGGTTTGAGTCATTACCTGAAGCTCAGTTCATTATTCAGCATCTACAGAGAGTCTGTATAAAGCAATCGTTTTGTCAAGTAAAGCTTCAAATGACTTCCTTCAAATCGTACCATCATCTTTTGTGATTTTGAGCCATCGATGCAATCAATAATTTAAGCAAATTGAGGGCACACAATGTCTTTGTGGAACAGAGCTCATGTATTCATACCTTAGAGAAAATCTACACCTAAGATATTCTTCATAACATGATTTTTATATCACATTCAGTCAATGCTAGGGAGGATACACACCTCCTCACAGATATCCTTCCATGTATTAAGTGTGTTTGAGTGGCAATCCCCAAGCTTTAGGACGGATGAACATGCTCTCTGGCTTTGATCTCAGACTCTCAGGCGCACATAGGAAAAAACATCCTCACACCACAACACAAGGAACCTAAAGGGAAATCAAATGGCCTCACAACCTGAGCCCACCCCCTACACACATTTGAGAAGCAATTGGCTAACCAACACTTTGGAGACGGATGTAAAGAACCAAGCTCAACAAAAATATTCTCCATTTTTCCTGTCAGGGTATCTTGAAATCTTCAGTATAACATCATCAAATGGTTTGGAGCTGGAACAGCCATACCAGTAAGGTGTTTAATTACCCTCTCTAAGAAGAGCATGTGAGGTGTTTATCTGCATTGCTGACATTTCTACTATTGGAAGATATTTCCATATATATTAACTGGGTTTTCTGCTAGAAAAAGAAATGTTTGTGTTCAATTACTCTTTGAACACTGGTTTGTATAAATCACAATTACATTCCTCGCTTTACAGAACAGCACATTTTTATTTAAATTATAATTAGGCGTCAAACTGTGAATTAAATTGATGATATTGTTTCTGCGTTAGCGTTAACAAAAATAACGAAATTGTTTAATAACTGACTTGAAAAATCCTATCAGACTGCAAACTGCATTAGGCAAACAATGTTTGAAAGTTGCTAATGAATAGAGATTTAATATGACAACGCATAACAAAACGCTGACAATACTCTTGATTAGACACATAGCATGCCACATTTTTAGGGAAAATATCCTTCCTCTATTTGTGTATTTCTGTGTCACACACAGACATATTGAGTGAGTTAACCTTCCACCACCCAGACACACTGATGACTTATGCCAAACAGAACTGGAGCTTGACAAATATGATGATGAACCCCGGCAGCAGGCGAAATTTAGCTATCATTACCAGTTAGTAAAACCCTAAAAGGTCAGGACTTGAAATGAGACCAGAGGTATTACTCTCTGTGTGTGTGTGTGTGTGTGTGTGTGTGTGTGTGTGTGTGTGTGTGTGTGTGTGTGTGTGTGTGTGTGTGTGTGTGTGTGTGTGTGTGTGTGTGTGTGTGTGTGTGTGTGTGCGTCTAGATGAGACATTTGTGTCCTCTGCAAAAAGGCCAGGCAACGACATGTGAGAAGCAAGGTTCAAAGCCGCAGCAGATGATAGGTGTGTGTGTGTGTGTGTGTGTGTGTGTGTGTGTGTGTGCGTGCGTGCGTGCGTGCGTGCGTGTGTGTGTGTGTGTGTGGGGGGCCTGTTTCCGACTGCTATTGTGGAACATTACAATATAATCATTTAATGTCATTATACATGTACAATGAAAAAAATAAAAGGTACCATCAAGTGCAATAACAGTTTAGCATGAAAGGGCGGTAACACAAGCAATTTATCTAAACATTTAGCAAAAGTGCACCACATCCAGTAATATTTAGGCTCTATTTAAAAAAAAAAAAACATAACATCGTTTGCCACAAAGGAGTTTGTAGGATTTTGAGTCATTGGCCGGTTGCAGGTTTTGCTATCTGTTGCTGGTGTGATGTGAACCTTACTCACAATACTCCATATTGATGTGGTAAGAACTATATTTCACATGGTGAATGTATGGTTAAATGCTTATTTATTGTACACATCGAGCTGATACAGAGCAACATGATCATACATTTGAAATTGTGTTTCTGTCCATCTGATAAGTCCAATATTCACTATCTTTTAGCCCTGTCTTTGCTCTCCACCAACTCCTTAGTAAAGTACTTGGCTCTTTAGCTGCTCAATGTTCTGCTTTCTTCACCAGCTATTCTCTAACTGTCTGTTTGATCGTCTGAAGAAAACAGCTGCTGCTGGAATTGGGGTTTTCACTTTATACCCCCGTCACATTCTTACCCATTTGAAAAACACACCCCGCTATCCGTCACACGCGCTCTCACAAACCATATAGCTTTACGGTCTAGTTTCTGATTCCTTGCAATTACCTTAGATTAATAGAAATACTCTCGCTTAGAACACACTGTACACCAATACACATGCTTATCAAGGACGTTGGTTAATGAGGAGGTCAAAATTAGAATCTATCCTTTAATTATACTAGTAGATACAAAATAATGCATTACACCAATGGGCTGAAATGTGCGCTCTTTGTCTTCGTCATTTTGTTTTTGCATAACAGAATACATGCTGAATTCCAGTGCATAAACAACTATCCACTTGAAAACAGCCTTCATGGCGCAGTTGGACAGCCAAT
>NW_011350093.1:34240-38440 GCF_000735185.1 Notothenia coriiceps
TGAGGTGTGTGTTGTGTGTGTGTGGTGTGTGTGTGTGTGTGTGTGTGTGTGTGTGTGTGTGTGTGTGTGTGTGTGTGTGTGCATATGTGTGTTGGCGAGGGAGAATATGCCACCCAACCTCAGACAGCACAGAGACATTCATTACAGTGGTGACTACTAATCCATATGTTTGTACTGCGAGCGGTTCCCCATCACTCAATTGAGTTTCTCCAGCAAGGTCTGGCTCTGCCTCTGAATGGGAGCTGTCAGCAGAGGAGGTGAAATGTGAGGGGGTGAATTTTAGCGCATTTTGTTTGTCGATTTCTACCAGCTCGCACTGACAGCCAAGGTGCTTCCAAATGTCAGCTCGCTACTGCGGTATCAATATGATTAGCTTACCCGCGCTACATCTCTTCCTCTAATGTTATTCAAATCAATAGCAGACAGTCCTTGTCCCTCCCTGCTATCCTGACAGCCTTTGCTCAATTTCTATATGTAAAAAGAGAGTGGAGCAGTCTTGTAGAAATGCTGTTAACTGACAAACATTTCCCACACACTTCTCAATGTTGGATTCTTTTAGGGAGGGCTATTATCAGAGTGGCTTTGACTGATTGAAATGGGTTTAGCGTCTCATTTTGGACACAGAGTAGGTGGAGGAAATTGTTAAGGACTGTTTTTCCAAACAAGATTTTGGTCATGAAAGCATCCACAGAGCCTAGCAGCAAGAAACAAGACCAATCAGCGGGCTGTGCTGAGTGTTTAGATAATGATGTTACTCATCGCCCCTAGTTACTTGCAGACCTTGTGAACAACGATAAAATGAGATGTTGGAGTAATCAAATATAGCATGATTGTGCTTCTGCATGGCCTATATTTGACTCAGAAGTAGTTCGGGACATTTTTGCCCAACGTTTAAAAACAGGCCCCTTATTATTCCTGTTATAAATCCAGAGACAAACTCCATTGAAAGCCAGCAGTGAGTGACTTTCAACACTCTGGTGCGGGAGGGGTCATGTAAATGTTTGAGTGAAGAAGAGGTCAAGTCCTTCTTTTGTTCCAGTCTAATGCCAATTGATCCTTAGCAAAGAGAGGGAACAAACTGAAATATGTGTTAGAGGTCAGTTTGTCATTTTTATAGATACACAGAGCGAGTGAAGCAAAGCCACTCAATGGCGGTGTGTGGAGGATCTGTGGCCTCATTCACAGTGAAATGAGTCCTGTCACACATGGACCAGGTGGCCGGACCTGCTGTCCCTCCACGACAGCCGAGAAAACGGCTTTCAGATACATCTCCCTCCACAATGCTGGGCCCAATCATCGCAAATACGCCAAAAGCATACATGACAAAGAGCTGCAAGCCACCCAGCAATTAGCTAATTGAAAATGATCACAGGCCGGTGAAAGACAAAGTGGGCTTTTCAATACCCTTTTGACACACATGGCTGCACATGCACATTCTCAATTGCAATTTTTTTTTGCAGATACAGGAGCTAATTCTGAGTCTTCAGTTTTTAATTAGACGGTGGACAAAGCCTTTGATCTGACCTCTCTGATGCTCCCTCCTTGTTAATCAGTGTGATCTACAAGCCTCTCAGGCTCGTGCTGGATGTTAGCCTGACAGTGTGCCCTCTCTCTTGCTCTGCCAGGTGAAGTGTGACCAGTACTGGCCGTCGCGAGGAACAGAGACCTATGGAATGATCCAGGTCACCATGCTGGACACCGTGGAGCTGGCTACTTACAGCGTCCGCACTTTCGCCCTCTACAAGGTACAAAATCTGATTTTCATTTGCACCTAACCATATAGAGAGACATGCTTATTAAGGACGTGTTTTCCAGCAGGTAATTGCACTACCTCATTACTGGGGTCACATTTTAAAAATGTAATTTCTTATTTTTCTGAATACAGATAAAGGCTATTACCACTGGAATCATTTCTTCACTGCCGTAATTGGTTTCTAACATCCGAGATTGCTCTCTTGTTCTCTAAAAGACCATCAAATATTTCAGTTTTTCACTTTGATTCATATACTTTAGTGCCATGATGATGTGACTGATGTGTCCTTTATTTCTCCTCTTGCCGTTCTCTTTCCATTACTTTTTTAATTTCGAACATTATTATAATTCCTAATTAAATGCAAGTCTCCAACTGGAGCGGCTTCTATCAGGAATGGTGACGATGCCAAGAAACCGTTTTCCGATAAACTGAAACCGAGTTCAATTCCAAAATGATACACTTTATCTGCACCTTCACTGGCAGGATGGTCACAGCCATGAAGCAGAGCACATTATGTGCTGCTATCAAAGTAATGAGTTAACTCGAGACATTTGCTCAAAATGGCTTCATTTCTGATTAAATCCCTCGTGCTTTTCAGTTCTCAACTGCAGAATTGTGACTACCTCTTAACAAAACAGTTTGACCTTAACTTGCTAAAAGCATGTTTTTCCATGACCCGTTTACAAAAAAAAAAAAAAGCCAATAACAATTTATTTGTTAACCCTCTTAGCGCTCAAAAACACCTTTCTTATCCTCTGTCTCCTCCGATTCTCCTGCAGAACGGCTCCAGTGAGAAGAGAGAGCTGAGACAGTTCCAGTTCATGGCCTGGCCGGACCACGGGGTGCCCGAGTACCCCACTCCCATCCTGGCCTTCCTACGGCGGGTAAAGGCCTGCAATCCTCCAGATGCAGGCCCCATGGTGGTCCACTGCAGGTGGGTGCAGACTGCAACAAGCTCAGTATGCGTGCAAACAGCAAATTAACTGCCAATTATCACCACATGTATATATATCGCGCATGGCTTGTTTTCCTCATGGACTTAAAAGGATTAAAGACAGGGTTGTGTCCTCAAAATATCCGTGCCAACACAGCGTAAAGGGCAACACATGCAGGTGTTGAAATCCTGTTTTTGGGTTCACCACTTTTTTCCTTCCCCATGAATTTGGCTCAATATGTTGTTGTTGTCTATGTTCCAGCCTGTCCTTAAGCCATTACATTCACACACTTTGTGCACAATCTGGAGCAACAATTTAATTATAGTCCAGCTCTCATGCTAGAGGGTGTAAATCAACTCATCTTGATTGCAAAATTAGCAGTTTTCAGCTGTCGAGCAGAGAGAACGGGTCTCAAAATACATACCTTACATACTGTAACTTATTCTTAATGCAGCTTGACTCGATTTTTCGATCTGCATATATTTGTTATGCATTTCGATAAGTATTGATACAAATATGTAACCTCATTAAATGTGAAGTTGCATTTTGATACAAACATTTTCACAACAAAGATATACACAGCAAATGAGAAGGTTAGAGAAATGTAGTTCTTAAAATAAAGCAGACACCTTCGGAGACAAACTTGTTTTATCTTAGACGATATAGGATTTAATTACTTTTGTGATTAAATCTTTTACAAGTGTTTTTCTGGTTGACCTCTCAACACTGATAACTTTGTGTTAAGTTGTTTTCTCTCTTTCGATGTTACCACTGTGTTAGTGAGAGTCTGTGGAACATAAAGTTATTGACCCTCCTCTCTCTCTCTCTCTCTCTCTGCATCAGTGCGGGGGTGGGCAGGACTGGCTGCTTCATCGTGATCGATGCCATGCTGGAGCGCATGAAGCTCGAGAAGTCTGTGGACATCTACGGCCATGTGACGTGCATGCGTGCCCAGAGGAACTACATGGTCCAGACCGAGGACCAGTACATCTTTATCCACGAGGCTCTGCTGGAGGCCGCCACCTGCGGAAACACGGAGGTCCCCGCACGCAACCTGTACGCACACATCCAGAAACTCACCCAGCCCCCGCCCGGCGAGACGGTCACTGCCATGGAGCTGGAGTTCAAGGTGACTGATCAGCACGCACCTCAGACTATTATGTTTTAGGTTTTATGTCATTACTTTGACTTTGTAGAAACTTTACATTTTAACCGGTGCTGGAAGTGACTCATGCAGATTGTAATGAAGCAATTAAGTTCAGAGAAGACATTTCAGAACAGCTTTCTTTACTTTATAGCGCACTGGATAGTTTTCAGGAATCACAACACAGTACAGGAAGTGAGTTTTGTCAACAAAAGAGATATTCTCAATCTGTTCTGATCTGGAAGCACTAGACTGTGCTCACACTTACTTTGTCCAAAGTCATGAAAATGGCCTCAGACTGCAGTAGCTCTGACCTTCTGTCCAGGGTGTCGCTGTTGTGCCGGTATTTAAGCATGTTTGAAGTCATT
>NW_011350093.1:38571-39621 GCF_000735185.1 Notothenia coriiceps
CATAAACACACAAACACATCAGTACGCCTACATGTGGAGAATTACAAAATGACTGACACTGGCACATACACACAGCTGGTGTTCACTCTCCTCCCTGCGCCGCTCTTATGAGCATGATCCATTCTGTTTGAAGTGATAATAGCATCTACACTCCTGCCAACAACAGAGAACACACACACAGTGTGGCCACAACACACACACACATTCAGCCATGACTGTCCATACACAGTCCTGTGCTGTCCATCTGCGCTCTNCCCTGCTCTCTCGTCTGTGTGGGGGAGCTGCTCGCTCACAGACACGCTGCATTTCTCTCTCTATATCTCTCTCTCTCAATTCAATAGCTTGATTAGCATGACCATAGTTACATAATCAGGGGTTAAATTGGCTAAGCCCCGGCACATAGGACGATGCTCTGACGTCATCACCCTTGCACATTTGTCATAAACGATATATATATTAAAAACCTTTCTCGTTCTTATTAATATAGACTATATTTAGGCTCAATATGTGTTTACTTTACTTTAAAATAGCAGAGCTCTGTGACCGGATATAGTTTTTTCCAGTGTTGTAGTGGGGATTGTTTTACTGGGTGGACGGGGTGGGGGGAGACACCATAGATATATAAAGCAGGGATGGGCAACTTGGATGGTGGTGGGGGCCACATAATTGATGTACTGTCCACCAGGGGGCCGTAGATTCACTTGGAACACACACACACTACACAAATTCCATGTATTGTATGTAATTATTAAAAAATATACTAAGTCTGACATCTTCATTGACATTTCACAATCTTTCAGGGAACATCCTCTAATAAGCTCACTAAACAAATATCAGATAATTATAATGTTTACAAGTTGCATGTTTGTATTGAACAGGTTATTTAACAGTGGAATACAACTATTTTAAACTATTGGAAAGCAGGGAAAATGTGTGTGCATTGAGATTAACCATTAAAATGACATAAACATGAAGTCATGAACACTAACCCAGACATTAGTTGTCTAACTTGAACCTAAGACACTTGTAGCCTGTCTCTGCATTCCCCTT
>NW_011350093.1:39661-43266 GCF_000735185.1 Notothenia coriiceps
TTGTAGCCAGTCTCTGCATTCCCCTTACTTCCACAATAAGGGGAAGTGTCAACACAGACACCTGTCAGCCCGCACTCTGCTGTTCCTCAGCGCCGGTATTTGAAATCATGTACGCAGCTCGCGACGTAGCTAGGAGTCTAGTGGACGGTATCAGTACTACAAGTAAAACAATTAAAGATATTTTTTCTTTTTTTTTTAAATGAATTACGTTGTTTATAAATTAATCTGAGGGCCGCAAAAAGAGGAGGTGGGGCCATCCCTGACATACGCCTATCCTTTAAGGGTGTTTCAGTTTATTCACACCTCATTTTAGTGAAAAGGGAATTTAAGATAAGATTTGTACCTTATTTCTGTACATACTGTAGTTCTCTAATTTAAGAACAAGGGAGCTGGACAGTTGTCCTAAGCTTGCATACGAAGCACAATCTTTTCATGGCACCACAGTAAAATAGTATATTACTCATAGTCACTTGAAACAGATCATTAGGATTCCTGTAACTTTTTCAAATGGCTTTCTGTCTCTAAAATAAGGCTATATCCCACACCATTGCTCTGACATAAAGGTAAACATCCTTAAAATACATTTGAGTCTGAACTTTAACTTAGCAGTACTTGTCTTATTTTAAATCCGATGTCCTAGAGTACAAAGCCAGCACAACATGAATTGCATCAGAGTCATAGTATCTCGGGGACGGCACTGGATGTGTCTGCAGTTGTTTTCTAGGCATCATAGATTGTCACAGGTGTGGAAAACACAGTGGGGATTTGCAGTGGACAGGATGAAAATGTATGGGAGGGGACTGACAATGAGTCCGCAGTGGGCAGTATCCAGTTGCAAGAATTACTCTGTCAATGTGGCTCTCGTCCGCTGAGCCACTACCGCTTCCATATCCAAGCTACTGCGTGTCCTCGTGTGCTCTGTGGGTCCAAACTGCTTCCTAGAGGGGGGGAGATGGAAAGGCAGAGAGAAAGACAGAGACAGAAAGAGGCTGACTCTTCTGTGGTTGAAGTTTACTGCGGGGGGATGGATTTAGCCCGCCTGAAATGCCATTCAGTCAATATGGGGTTCTGCTTAGTACCAGGCCATGACAGAGACAACACCCCCCCGACTCCCCCCTCTTCCTCCAGTCCTGCTGGTAATGAGACGGTGCTCCGCAGAGGCAGACCCTCTATTGTTGCTGTGTAAATAGCATAATTGCAGCAAGAGAGTAGTGTAATGAAGTGTGTTTTCCAAACCCCTCCTCCTCCATGTTCTCTCTTTTTTCTTCTCTATCTCTATCTCACACTGTTCCCCTCCTTAATCTGTCTCGCACCTCTTTCAGCACCCTTCCTCCTCCCACCCTCTTCTCTCCATCGTCATCTTAATTTTCCGTCCAAACATCACGGCAGACACTGACATATCCGGGTGGGGACCTGTTGTGTGCACCGACGGCACCGTGTGATTAAGCCACTTTGAAATGCTCGGGCATAAATAAAAACTAAACAGGGGCCTCCGGTGTCCTTCACCCCGGCGTCTTCAAGGAAAGCCAATAATATGCTAAGCTAATGAGAGGCGAAGCATTGATTCCAGCCATGCGCCCGGGATACGCTCCGATGCAGGCTGGAGCTTTAGCATTGTAATGAGGTTGAAATGAAACGCTATGTCCTGGAGCTCTGCAGTCATGTGGGAAGAGAGCTGTGTGGCAGCGCTCATCAGGACTCAGGCAGAGAAGTCACTATTGTGTGATGCGCTTAGAATTGTTTTTGTGTTGGCTAGGGGCTGCATTACGGGGAGGTTAGAGGGGTCCGCCCTGACAATTTGAAATGGAGCATTCATCGCCTTGTTGGCTTTGCTTTCCTTACTCTGCCTCTCTCCTCCTCTCCTCTCCTCCTCCTCTCGTCTCCTCCTCTCCTCTCCCTCTCCTCTCCTCTCCTTTCCTCCTCCTCTCGTCTCCTCCTCTCGTCTCCTCCCCCTCTCGTCTCCCCCTCTCCTCGTCTCCTCCTCTCCTCTCCTCTTCCTCTCGTCTCCTCTCCTCCTCTCCTCCTCCTCTCCTCTCCTCCTCTCCTCGTCTCCTCCTCTCCTCTCCTCTCCTCCTCCTCTCCTCTTTCTCTGCTTCTCCTCTCCTCTCCTGTCCTCCGCTCCTCTCCTCCTCCTCTCGTCTCCTCTCCTCCTCTTGTCTCCTCTTCTCCTCTTGATTCCTCTCTGCTCCTCTCCTCCTCTCGTCTCCTCTCTCCTCTCTCCCCCTCTCCTCCGCTCCTCTCCTCTCTCCATTCCTCTCTCCTGTCCTCCTCCTCTTGTCTCCTCCTCTCCTCCTCTCCTCTCCTCCGCTCCTCTCCTCTCTCCATTCCTCTCTCCTGTCTCTCCTCCTCTCCTCCTCTCCTCCTCTTCTCCTCAGCAGTCAGTTTTCTCTGTACTCAGACGACCAGCTGGAGAAAGCAGTGCTCCCTCCTTTCCTCTCCTCCTCTCCTCTCCTCCGCTCCTCTCCTCCTCCTCTCGTCTCCTCTCCTCTGCTTCTCCTCCTCTCCTCCTCTCGTCTCCTCTCCTCTGCTTCTCATCCTCTCCTCCTCTCCTCTTCTCCTCAGCAGTCAGTTTTCTCTGTACTCAGACGACCAGCTGGAGAAAGCAGTGCTCCCTCCTTTCCTCTCCTCACATGTTCCCCTTCTTCTTCTTCCTCTGCTCTCTTTACTTCTCTTTCCCCGTTCTCATGTTTTTCATTTGATTCCCATCTCTATTGCCTTCCCCTCTTCGCACGCCGTCTCCTCTCAATCAATCTGTTGTTTCTTTATTTGTGCGAGCGAGGCCGAGAGCATATTCTAATCTCCCGGTTCCACATTAGAGTCTTGCCTGCAGCAGCTTCATTAGTTGTTCAGCCGTAGCTCAGTGTGTGGCTGCGTGCGTGCGTGCGTGTAGCGTGTCTGAAGATATATGCGAAACTACTGCATGCTTGATATGCTACACCTGAATGAGACATGTGCTGCAAACATGTGAGCGTGTGCGTGCAGCACCGCTCTGTGTGTCGGAGCGATGCTGCCACCTGCTGGCTGCCAGAGAGACTGCTCAGCTGAAGAGAAGTCACGTAGGACACCAGCACTGCTCTTTGGATGAGCTCATCTCTAGTTTGTGAGCATATCAAGCGCACTCTCTCTTTCTGAGCTGCCGTACGGAGAGGAAGGGGGAAGATGTAGACTAGGATCTATACGGGCTTTAATAGACCAATGATGGTGCTATACGCCGAAGATGATTTCTCTGTTCATGGAGGATATTGTCATGTTGGCATTAGGGTATATTTTAACAGAGGACAATGAACCGTGCATACTTATGCAAACAATCGGCAGTTTAATTTGTTCTAAGCAGCACAGGGGGTTTGAATCCCT
Source organism: Notothenia coriiceps (assembly GCF_000735185.1). Lineage (NCBI taxonomy): Eukaryota > Metazoa > Chordata > Actinopteri > Perciformes > Nototheniidae > Notothenia > Notothenia coriiceps. The sequence goes on from NW_011350093.1 coordinate 43,016, forward strand.
TTCCTATAATGATGGCACTGTAGGTGCCTCGTATATAACCACTCAAGAGACCCCTGAATGGTTGGTGTGTCTCGTAGGGCTGCTCAAAAAAATCATAATCTCGATTATTTGGGTCAATAATTGTAATTGTGATTATTAAATGCGATTATTCATTGACTTTGAAAACAATCATTTATTGGAGAAAAACATTTGACGCTCCTCTCCTCTCTCCATTCCTCTCTCCTGTCCTCCTCCTCTTGTCTCCTCCTCTC
>NW_011350093.1:43271-68188 GCF_000735185.1 Notothenia coriiceps
TCATCTCCACCGCTCCCATGTTTTATTTTGTGTTGTCATAAGTTAGTCTCTCTGCGTTTCTGCGCTATGCTAATGCTAATGCTAATAAAATGGCGGCTTCACAAACGTTTTTGGGAGTTTGACTGGGGCGTGGTTTGCATTCCGCCCAGCCAATCAGAGACAGGAACCTTTTTCTCTCACGAAAGTCCCTGCTCTCTAGCAGGGACTGAAAAGGGGGTAAAAAAGGTTCTCTAGTCTAGAACTAATTTAGTTCCTGGGACTTTTTGGTGTGAACGCAACTAAATCGTAGTTCTCAGGAACCTTTGTGGGAAAAGTACTTGGTGTGAACGCGCCTATTGTTGGTTCACTTTTATTCTAGAAAACAGAATTACATTGGGAAAATGCAATGATCAGTTCCCAAAGGTATTGGTAAGAGCAGAGAACATGACCAGATTCTTCTTGTACATTTCTCTCCAAAAATGTGTACAAATGTTTATTAGACGGATGAAAAAAAAACTTCCATCAAAAGACTTTTAGCAGAAAAAACTTAAAAACCCCAAAAGAGCAACAGACCATCTCTCTTCTAGGACAGAGAGAAATTCAGTAGATGTCGTGTGTATGCAGCTGGATAGTGACAGGTTTGATATGTGATATTCCAGACATGCTTGCAACCTTTTTAACAAGTCTTCTTCTTCTTCCTCCTCCTCTTCCTCTCCCCAGGACCAGTACCAGCTGTGCTACAGGGCAGCGTTGGAGTACCTGGGCAGCTTTGACCACTATGCAACATAACCACTCCCAGCGAGCAGCCTCCCTGGTCAGACCTCTCAGGAGTGTGCCAAGTGTCCCATCTCAGCCACCATACACCCACCTGACTCCCCTAAGCCCCGCCCCCTCACCGCTACCGCAGGGGAGGAGAAAGGGAAGCGCTTGCAAACCCGGCGACAGGTTTATCCAATCACAGAGATCCATGCCGACTTTACCAACCACATGAGATTTTTGCTTTAAAAATAATAACAGAAACATTATAATGACTATGACAAACGTGACAACTCGTGTACAGAAGCGACAGCTCTGCTCTGTCCAAGCCAAACCTCCCTGATTGTCAAAGGCTACTGGTAGCACTAAGAGAGCCCTCTCTCTGTTCTTTTTATGTTCATTTTAATGTCAATATTGTGATTCATTTTGTCAAATGTTATTGTTTAGTATATTTGTTGTTTTTAATAATCATTTTAACATCAGACATTATTTCTGTCTTAAACGGCCCAGCCTGGGTCAAGCATTATTATCATAATCGGTACTTTTTGGGGTTTTTACTGTTATTTTAGGGTACTTTAGCACAAGGGACATGTATTTTTAACACGTTCCTAGATACTAATACAGGAGGACCCCTGTTCTCTGAGCTGCTGTCAGATTTCTTTTATCACATGACTTTATTGTTTTATCCGTGTCATAACCGTTATGTTTGGTCTTACTCAGTTCAATAACTCCAAAAAAAAAATTGCCTTGTCACTTGCCATTTTGGATAAAAAAAGTCAACTTTAAGAAAACTGATTGAAGAGCACACACTCGCTAAAGTTTGGCCTCTAAACATGGTAGCTACTTAAAAAGCAAGCAATGAATTAGCTAACGAGACACTAAATCAGAGGTGTACAGAAATGGAAAGCACATTATTTCTACGTGTTTTTTTGTTTGTTATGTTTCATCAGAAGCCTATGGCATTGAGGCCTTCATGCTCCACAGCGGAGAATTACCTGAGGAAAACAGACTTTTGTACCCAACGGGTAGTTGACCGAAAAATAAACTCCCTGATCTCTGAATAAAGTTGCTCTTCGAGTCCCTCCCGTCTCCTCGCTGCCCGTTGGTCAGTTTTCTGGAGGCGAGCGGCTGAGAGGAACGAGAGCGGCTCACATGGAGGAGCATCAAGCTGTACAGAATCAACCATTCCTACAGGAGGGGAAAGAGACTCGGCCCTTTGGACTGAAACCTGATATTATTTTATACAGAAATAGAACTATAAATATATATATAATTATGATTGATTATATATATGTACAATTACACATAGATATATACACAGCTTCAAAGGTATATTGTTAAAAAGGATAAATTCTGCTGATCTACCAACCCTAGAGACAGAGCAGAGAGCCTGCTGTCCTAGAGTGTATTAATGGAAACACCGTTGTATCTACTGTACTACCATAGTAACTTTGACAGCTGGTTGTCCGTCTGAATGAGGAAAAACAGCACAACCCCCCACCCCCACCCATCAAGATGGACCACTCCTCACCCAATCGCACCACTCAAGCACACATCTTCTCCCACACGAGCCGCAGGAGGGAGCGTCTGAAGAGGCCTAAACGTTGTGGTGGCGGTGGGGGAGCGGCGGTGGGAGGGGGGACTTGAAAACGCTGGCGCAAAAACTGAAATGTTCATTTTTACCTTGTGAATGCTTAGTGCTGTAGGGGTTCAATCTGTTGTACACACAGTCTGTTTTCTATTTGTTGATAAAGAACTGGAATTTAAAAAGAAACTGTTGATGAAAATGAAAAAACATTGATGTTAATAAAGTTAAATAATTGGGTTTTTGTACAAATCTTGGCTTGTGACGCCTCGTTTCTTGACCCTGTTGTTAACTAAATGTGAAAGTCTTAAAGGGGCTCTATTGTGCTCAATGTAAGGCTCATAGTTGTATTGTGTGTCTCTCCTGTGACATGTCTCCACGCTTTGATGTTCAAAAAGCTCTTTATTTCTCATACTGCCTGTGCTGCAGCACCTCTTTCACCCTCTGTCTGAAACCAGAGCCCAGTCTGCTCTGATTGGTTTGCTGGTCAGCTCTGTGGTGATTGGTCAACCGCTTAGAGATGTCCCGCCCCTTAGCCTATCACATACAATGTGTTGGAGAGCTATCCAATAGAAGTGTGAGTGCTACATAGTGATGTCACCATGTTTTGAAAGTAAAAAGGAGTCAAATGGAGGTGTTCCAGGCAGTGGGGAGGGAACACAGGGATTTAAGTCTATGAAAACCATTTCAATGCAACGATATAACACACGACAGGAAAGGGAAAATCCCCAAAACCATAATTGGGCCTCTTTTAACTGATAAATCCTTCACTGTCTTCTGTTTCAAGGCATTAATTATTTCATGAATGCAACATTACATGCAGATACGTGTGTTTGTATTTGTTTGCAGGGGTGTATCTAGGAGTTGTCCTTTTTCTAAAGGCCCCCAGCAACCAACTGTCACGGAGAATGAAGTCATCATCGCTTATTGTTAGGTAATTTAAGGTTTAATATGTTTTGTATTTGTGCTCTTCAAATTGGTTTGAAAGAGGCGGGTCTCTGTTGGAGAATGATGATGTCACAGTGTTCTGTGGTCCAATCAGAAGATATCATTAAGAAAATCAGAATGTATTGATTTAAGGTCATTTGCTTATTATGTTGCCATGGAGACACCTGCACACTCCTGATGGACGATGTGACTGAGACTGTACAAAATTATTATTTACTAAATAGTCCACCATATATATGTGTCTCAATTCTTACTGTAAGATGTATCCACTATATACACAGTGCCCTGAAAGAAAAAAACAATGGGCAGTAATATCCGCTGCTAAAAAAAATCTACATTGCAATCTCATTTTCTAGATTCAATAAGTAATTGAGGAAATGAGGGGGATTAAAACGTGTATTCTATCAGTTGATTGCTCACTAAAGAGTTAAATACTGTATTAGTGTTTGATATATTATATAATTTAGTGAGTAGGTGAGGAGAGTTTTTAATGACCCTTTAGAGACGCAACTGTCAATCAAATCCCACACCCACACAATCCTGAAGATGCAGATTTGTTAAGTTCTCCTCAAATACGATTTAAAGATGATTTTCACTCATGTCACTGTCTAGAGAACCAAGCTACAGTGTTTCTTTCTACATGTGAGTCTTATGTCCATGTGTGCCTACAGTCTGTTAAATCAGTGCCATTATGAGCGGGAAATAAAAGCAGACAGCTTTGGGTCGCATATTTATCCTGTGTGTGATGATCGTAACATATGGAAAGCATGCTAATTAAAACATGGCAGCTAAGGTAACAGATGGATTTGTTGTTGCATCAACACGCTGAAGAGGATAAATGATTTCAAGACAAGAGCAAACAGGATATAAAGCTGGATTTAAGGGATAATTACTGGTTATTTTGTTCTTTACTGCTGCTTTAGACTGTGTCTGTGGGAATCCAGAAATAATATCATCTTTTATTTGTATTTTATTGTGCTCTTAGCTCTGAATAGTGTTGCAGAAATGCACGCCTTAACGATGTGTTGTGATATTAACACTGATACATCGCTGGAGTAGACTTTCACTTAACTTATAATGTTCTTATGATTATGTTAGCGAACAATATGTTGACAGTTTCTCTTTTTTTCAGCATTTATTGAACTTTTGTTTGAGTGCTAGTTGCTGATAGTCGAGGTGATATTGTGGAATGTGGAATTTAGCATTTTACAAAATGTTGTTTTGGATCCCAAATGACCAACTGACAACTGTGTCCACGTGCATTTTTTCATTACTCAGGAGCATTGACTGTACCTAGCTGCTTTTCCCTAATACCCATCTTTACTTTACCAATAAACCGCACAGCTCAGCGACCTGTTATCACTGTCCTCTGGAGATACAATGAGTAATCCGATTGGGTAAGCAAATTAGAAAACATATGGTTGACTAATCTACATCGCAGTATATCAAGATGCTGATTCTTGTTTTTTTTGTAGAGATGATGCCCAATCTGCCCGGGATGAAGAAGACTGTGAAGGTGAGTTGCTCTGCTTGAAGATTAAGGCCCAGTTGGAGGATTTGTTCACCGACAGCCACCTGGCCGAGGACGGCTTCCTGCTGAAACATGTGCAGAAGAACAAGCAGGGCTTCGTCAGCCTCAAGCTCCTCACTTGTCTGAAAAAGGTACAATCATGTTAGTTAATTGCAAGGTTTCAGTTGCTTTCTGCTATGTTTACAGTCCAGTAAAAAAGCAAACAAAGCTGAGGTTGCTGTTGTTTGTTGTAGATAAAGGTCCTGACCACAAACTGGTACATGACTCTGGCAGGAGCAGAGTACTCCGAGCTCCTGGAGGTGAACGATGAAGGCACCAAAGTGAGGCGGATGGAACCGCTTCCCAAGAGGCTGCTGTGTTCCCCCACCAGCAAGCTGCTCCTCGCCTGGAACTCTTCTGTGGAGAATTCAACCGGAGACAATGGATCATCCCGAGGCCTGGAGCAGGCTTTCCTCTCAAAGAGCATCCTCCAGAAGTTCAGCGTCCATGGCGGGATTATTTCATCCTGGATCCTGCATGCTGGCGAGGAGCTTCCCAAGGAGCTGCAGTGCTACGCCAAGCGCCACAAAGAGCTCGGCCAACAACTGTGTGTAGTGGTGAAGTTTAATCATTTGGAGGAAGTTCGTAAGACCTACAGCGCCCTGAAAGCAGAGGAGGAGAAGTCTGGCGGTGACGGCATACACGTGGTGCCTTTGGGATTCCAGTCGATGCACTACATCAACAGGGGGGAATCATCAGAGGGAACCAACGAGATCAGACCTGAGGACACACCTTCCCAGGAACATCAAACCCCAGAGGATTCAGTCAAGGAGGACAAAACATCTCAGTCCCAGAAGTTTGTGGAAAACTCTGTGCAAAGAACCTTGGAGCAGATCTCCAGCAACTGGAACAGCAAGTCCCTCTCCGGTCTGAATCCGAGGCACAGCAAGAGGAACTGGTGCTCTGGAGACAGTGACACAGAGAGCTCTCAGAGCCCCTGGGTGCTGAGGCGCAAATTTGCAGCCAGTGTATTAAACCCCAAGGTGGCGCTGCACATGAACGCGCACTGCCCGATGCAGACGGTGGTCCGTCAGCCCCTCGGCCCCGACAGCACCAAGGGCTTTCAGAGCAGAAGGAGGCCGCTGCTTCAGGGGGAGCGCACACTCTCTCTGGGAAGCAGAAAGACCGCCTGTGCAGATTAACAGTTGCAGAACAATGCAGCGTCAACACGCTACTACATTTTATATGCTGATGAAAGAAATAAATATTTTTTGTATTAAACTGAAAAGGCTATTTCCTTTTTGGTGTCTCTCCTGGTGAGGGACTGTTTATTCTGTGTTGCATGTAGTTGTAATCCACTGACAGATGAGGGCAGCATTAAGCTGTGTTCACAGCTGTGTTATTTGAAACACTCAGTCTGTCCTTGTCATGTAGGAAGTAAATGCACTGCAAGGACTGTAAATAGACCACAACACATTTTAGCTGAAGGTACAAATTGTTGCACAAACTGAGGTGTTTAAGCGCTGAGGAAAAGTGTCTGAGAGTTCAATCACACTGATTTCTTTAATCACCTCTGGCGTCTGCACTGCTGGGGCCTCAGCTGGTCACATCTGCAAATTGCAATGTATATTTATTCTTGGGTCAGGCTGGATTTACCTTGTTACCACTTTCTCACAGAGAAAAAATACTTCATTGTCCCAAATGCCTGTTTAGATTATGGTTCTCTAAAAAGTAGTTTTCCTTTCTGTGAGATGACATTTGGCTAACGGCTACTTGTCCAATCCTCAAACCACATCTTGCGCAAGACGAGCGGAGTAGCAACATTTGAGCCTTATTTCCAGCCTTTCTAATGACACCTCGACTGGAATGGTGTGTTTATAGTGTTACTGATTGAGGGCTTCCTTAAAATCTTGCCCAAACCTAAACAAAATGTGTTTCTTCACTCATCCACACCCAGTGGAAAAGATTCAATCCGATGTGTATGCTATTCTATCACGTTCAAATTGGAAACATACTCTGCTGTATTTCTTCTTTTTGTTTATACTGAACGTCAGACTGTCTTCATGACTAATGTAATCTAAGCTGTTGAGTGAGACGTTGCATTGTATACACATCAAGTGTAGCCCTCCTATTGTCTCTGACTCGATTTAGCAATTAACAGCTGTTGGACTTTTATTGTAGCGAAGGCTGTTCTAAGAAAACTTTACACATCTGTGAACAATATGTATAGAGAAGAAATGTTCCTGCCCCATGTCAGGAAATGTTTCTGTGCCGATAGTTCCTGTTCAAGGCTACGAAAGCACGATATCCCCAGCTAACAGCGAGTCATTATACGGGCTCCTACCGCCAATAATGATGAATGTTAAACAAGTTCAACGTCATAATTCTCATGTTTTTCGGGGAGAGGGTCGTCATAATTTTGCACCTGCTGACTAAAATACTTTTGCGGTGAAGAAGAGCACAAATATTATTTTGATTTGTTGGCCGCTGAAAGGGCTAAGTGGAAAGCTTTGGTTGGCTTCGCCTCAAACTTGAAATAAAATGTACACTTGAGATAACAATCCAATAAATGATCCATCAATACTCACATGTTGGTATGAGACAAAGCTCAGATAAATAACTTTTGTTCTCAGTCCACACTGAGGGGTTTGAAGTCTGAGAAAGTTAGCTCTTGGCCACATCTCTTCCTCTTCAGAGGATCTTAGCATAGCGTGATTTGTGTATAATTTGGCCCGAGGATATCAGAATGACTCATAGTGTGAGGATGAGATGTTTGTGAGCAAATAATACGTTTCCTGTTGTGACTCTAGCGGAAATAGCTGCTGTATTTCAATATCTTTTGCTGTGGACACAATTGTGAAACCATCCGTTCTGGTTAGATCAGCATTGTACCTGTACAGTTATTGATTGCTTTATTCTACCAAACAGCATATTTAAGACTCTAGGTCGCCTCCCTACCTCATGAAGGGCTTCACTTGTCTCAAAAATGGTTGGCTTTTGTTTACATACGACTGACCCCACACACCTGACGCATTTCCCCCCTGGATGGGAAGTTTATTTAGATTGCAGTCTGGAGTGCCTGATACCTTCAAAAGCACAACCATCTGCTCCTCATTTGCTGCTCAGGGCTCAAAGGCTAAAAAACGGTTTGGTATTGGAGGCGACGTGAACCTGAGATTTTCAACAACAACACCCTGGGTTTTATCTCAAGCCAACCGTAGATTGAATCATCATGAAATACCTCCACTGTGATAATTCCATTTAACTGGCGTTAGTGTTGTCTTAGCAGCATTTAAACCAATTGTGCACTTTCTTAATTCCCCCTAAAAGATTGGAAAACACTTGCTTCTGCAGACCCTTCTGATCTCAATCGAGGCGACTACCAATCTCCCACTTAAGATGGCAGACTCTTTTGCGGCAGAAGGTAAATGTAAGCCCTTGCTCAGGCCAAAGCATCCTTTAGTGCTCCTGGAGCTAGAGCCAGGGAGATTATCATGTCAGGAGTAATCCGACTCGGCCCACAAGCACAACTATGGAGGAGGAGGAGGAGCAACAGTTGAGGGGGGGAGGCAGGAGGCAGAGGCATCAGAGAAGCTCTCTGCTCCACTTACGGTAACCACGCTCTCCCTCCTCAACCTAACCCATCTTCTCCACCCGCAGAGTTTCCCTCCCTGGAGCCGAAGAGAAGACCTGCTGCAGGCATAGGGGTAAGGACATGTGCATTGTCTTTCTGATTGCTGTTGTTTGGGGATCAAATGATCAGGGTTGTTGAAATAGGAGTTTCACAACAGATGGGAAAGAAGTTAAGGCATCTGTAAAATCTCTGCATGACATGACACTGTGTTGCTCTGTGTTTTTTCAGGTTCAGGGTTGTGCAGAAAGGACATGGTAACAGAAGTTCTCTGAAGTGAACCAGATGGCAAGTCGGGGACTCCTCTGAAGACCCAACTCTCCTTTTCTGTGAATGAAACATCCTGAGTGCCATGAGGCGCATGATTACATTCAGAGGAATGTCGAGCTTGATCTTAAAGATTTCGAATGAAATGCAGATATGATAAAAGAATAACACAATCTGGACCTGAATCAAGCCCGGACAGCTCCCAGCAGGCACATGGAGCTGTGATGATTTACTGGGGAACGAGCAGGAGTGCAGCTCCTCGCCTGTGATGATGATGGATTTACCCAGCCAACACTTGCCTGTGGAGGTCAGCTGAAGACGACGCCACGCAGCTAAATCTGGATTAGCCGGCCGAACGGTAAGGACACCACATCTTCTTTTGTTGGTTTAAGCCGGCAGATTACGGGGAAGGCGTTAGAAGCCGCTGACAGAGATGCCTCACCAGGCGCTGGAGTGGCAGAAAACACACGTTGGATTATCTGTATCAACAAGCGGGCCTTCACTGGAAACGCTTGTCAATAGAGCGGAGCTGCCTGTCACGAAATGTTTGCAGAGCATTAAGCATTGATTACAAAGGGGCATGTTGGAAAAGTCAAATAAATAATTCTCCTCACTTTCTGCAGAATTTGAACTACCTCTCACCACACAGACAAGTTTGTTTTTGTCAGGGAGAAATATTACATTTTTCTGTTACTCATCAGCGTGGCGGTTCACCTCATTATCACGCATAATTGCTTCTTTATGACTCTCCGACTTTCCCTTCTCAAAAAGAGCAGCCCTACTTTGAAAGCTTATAAAATAGTGATTTCGGATAATTATTATTTTCTGCCTTCATTTTGGAGATTGGAATTTTTGGCATAGCTGTGCCTTTACCTGTTTAAATAATTCAGCGGAGCAGGGTCAAATTGCTAGACCTGTCATCTAAAAATATAATGAAGGTGCTCTGAGAGAGGCTAACTTGATCATACTCACTTTGGGCATTTTACTGAAGTGATGATCCCCTTCTCATTAAGCCCATATCATACTTAGAGATTATACTGTATCCAGCGGAGCCCCAAGAGGCCGGATAGAGGTTAAGCCTGAAGTCAATTGAGCCTTTGGACTGTCATAACCTGCCGGAGCTGGTCATAACTGGAAGAAACTGAAGAGAAAGCTAAACTCCTGCACCACTCCTCTGCATTTCTCTTTCATATCCTTGCCAAAATGTATATTGTGCATCCAAATAATTAGTATGATAGCTCTGTGGAGAGAGCACAAGCTTATAAACACGTAAAATGTCCTCATATTTCAGATGTTTGTACTTGCTTGTGCTTGCTCGCGTTGGTCATATTTTAAAGTAGCATTCAGTGTGTGCCAGAGTGCAGTCAGCCTTTTGTAACTGCAACATCAACATGTTTAACGTAGGTTTAGAGGCGATGTTGGTGTGTTAAAAGGGATCTGGCATAGACAGATTAGCAGCCAGAATATAGGAGTTTATGGACTCTTCTTTAGAAAGTAGCCCCGAACAATCATCAATCTTACTACCAGCTCACTGCAAGATGATGAGGCAAGGTGAGGTTTTCCTGCCCAGCCTCATGTCACCTCTTTGTCTGTTGGAAAGCTATTTAAATACAGGTCTATACCTTGACTCATCCCTTCCAGGAATAGGCTAGACAAATCGGGACTGAGGTCAAATGTGCACCTATAAGTGTTCCTTCTCCCGCGCCTCATTAACGACGCCCTCACAGCTTTGAGTTGTGAGATTTCGTGCTAGGCTGTTAGATTACCGGATTAATCCATATAAACCTTTGTGATGTTAACAATACAATATTTTAAACAGCTCACCTCCACCAGTAGACCAAAAGGATGTAGGAAACCGGTTTAGTATTTTACAGAATGCGTGTTAAAATTATCACATTTTTGTCTTGAATCCCGCACACATGGTTTCCCCTTCTTTCTCCTCGATAACGAACGGCAGCTTTCGCACTAACAGGGGACAGCCTTGTTTTAATTATCCTTTTGGTTACTGAGTGACAGAACGCAAGCCAACCATAGCAGTTGCCCAGCAAAATTACAGCGCAGCCAAACCTAAGCCTTTTTCAGTTGCATTAGAACCGAGGCTGGATTTAGCACAGCCAATCCTGGCTCAGAACATCCACTTTATGTTACAGCCTTTTGGCCCTCTGTGTGGCCAACACGACGGATCCAACTACCAAACCCCTTACTTTTCCTCTTCATTATTCTGATTGAACGCAGGTTTTGGAAGTAGAAGAAGAAGCAGTGCCTGCTGGTGCTTTTTCAGTAGGCAGTGCATGCTGGCATAACCCCTGAGATCGAGGTGTCTGGTGGATTAAAACAGACACACACACACACACACACTTACAGTAAGGCCAATGCTCCGCCACCAGCACTGCAGCCAGGTGTTAACCCACGTGACTGCAGATAAAGCCGGCAGGCATTAGTGCTAATCCCGCCCTGATCTTTGGAATATGTCCCTATTACCTCCTCAAGCACTCTCTAGCTGTCCCCAGGCCTCCTGATGCTCACTTAAGAGGGACAATACAAGACAAGGCCTCTCTAGGACTCTCTAAAGCACGTTGTTTCCTTGGAACAACACAGTAGGTGCCTTCCTGCTATTTGCTATGCTCCTCTGTTATCTTTTTAGTAGAGGTATTTTCGGGGTGTGTTCAAAGACAGCCGGTCACATGGGTGGAACTGAGCTGACACACAGCGTGGTAACAATGTTCTGTAGGCAGAGGCCTCGGGTTGAGAGTAGCCAAACACACCAGGGTTAGACCTGTGGACATTTGTAGATATGAAAAAGCGGCAGTGTTATGTAAACTGGATTATCTAGTGTTATGTGATGGTGCTGCTGGGAGTCTGAGTGCGCCCTGAAAGTGAAGTGGGTGTCTGGACGACAATGGAAGGTTAGACTTTGTCTCGTTTCCTACACAAGCCTGTGTCATATGATTTGGGAAAAGTGAAACTACGCAAGTGCTGCCTGTGTGTGTTTATGGTATGTGTGAGTCACAGCCATAGACTTTGGTCACAGCGAGGGAGAGTGAGTGAGTGAGACAGAAAAGGCTGTATTTAGGGAATGTATAGGAGCAAATTCTGGTGGTCAGACATAAAAGTTGGTATCCGCTTTTCTCTTGGCACAAAGACACTCTTCATTCATTTCTCTTCTGTGATCTTCTCTGGCTGTCACACTGCTCGAGATCCAAGCTATCTGAAAAGAAGGCACCCCCTGTCTGCCCGCCTCATTCATAAGTGTTAACCACAGACGCCCCTTATCTCCATTTTGACAGATCTCTAGTTCATCCTCCATCGGCTGTGGCATTCTGTTGAGTGTCTCTAGCATGGGAGAGAGGGGAGGAAACAAGTGCCATGCTGCTGTAATTACATTACCGCCAGCTTAGCAGCGCCATCGCCACTGACCCAATTATTCCTGGAAAACATCAATTTCATTGTGTCATTTGAAATAATGAGATCTTTGAGTCACAACAAGAGCTCAGTTGAGGGTTCAGGATGGGACTCCAAATGACAAATGCATGCGTCGGAGAATACATAATGTCTCAGGAATGGCTTTGACCGACAGACAGATGAATTATTGGCGAGGCATTTCACTTTCACGGTTGCCTTAATGATCATCTGACACTGTTTTCACTCTGCTGGTAGCACTTCAGGTGACTCGTGTTTGACAGCAAACATCAGGTGCACATTGCATACATACCTTATTCACTTCTACACTCGCTAGAAAAACAAACTCCTAAAAATAACTATCATGCATACAAATGTATCTTGTTCTCCCTGTGAATAGATGATATTTGCGTTTGCTTTGGGCCTCACACATTGAACTGCCCTCATCTTTGAACACAGGAGCATGCATGGGCATATCTATACGGATGCTTTGTGAGCATCAGACGTGTGCGTGCGTGCGTGCGTGCGTGTGTGTGTGTGTGTGTGTGTGTGTGTGTGTGTGTGTGTGTGTGGCCTAGCATTACTATACTTGTGGGGAACTAAATCTGTTTACACAGTCACATGTGGGGACTGGCTACCCTTATGGGGACATAATGGAGGTCCCCACGAGGGGAATCATTAATTTTAGGGTGAAGACTTGGTTAGGGTAGGTTAGGGTTAGGCATGTGTTGGTTATGGTTAAGGTTAGGATACGTCTCCAGGAAATGCATGTAAGTCAATGTAATGTCCCCTGAAGTGATGTATACATGGTATGTGTGCGTGTGCGTGTGTGTGCGTGCGTGCGTGCGTGCGTGTGTGTGTGTGAGCTGTTCTAGTTGTCTTTGCGACTCATCTGCACTTTTATGTCTCGGCTCGAGGATGGCTTTTCCTTCTGCTGGAGGGTCCTCTGGGGTTCCACTATATCCTCTGCACTGTTGCTCTTCTGTTTTCTGGAAAATAGCAGCATTTGTCCTCAGGAAGTGGGCTCCTCATTCATGTCTTTCCGTTACTCTCCAAAGAAAACACTGGTGCCCCTTTCTCGCTATCAATATCTGTATATGTATTTCCATGACAGTGGGGGGCCAGTGATAGATATTAGATATCTGTACTGATTAATCATCCGTGAATCCGCTACGAAATGCTCCTTGGCACTTTTATTGGCGCCAATTGACTGCAGATGGGACTAATGGGTTTCTGAGTGCAGTAATTATGACAATCAAAGTGTCTTCAGGGACAAGAGATAGGTGTTTGATGATCAGGCTTCCTCCTGTGTCAGCGAATGAGACGTCTCTTCGGTTCTTTACCAGCTAATTATTTTTATTAAGATGAGCCACAAAGCTAACACGCCGCAGACGTTAATACTCTCCGGCCGTGTGAAAGTGATAACTTCAAAGATGAGTAACTGTTGAAAACTGACCTATTAATAGCACAAGAAAACAATGACCTCATCTTTTGCACCTTATCATAGCAAACTCATTTAGAATTGTAAATGTATCATATCAATGGAGCAGCATGGTTTCTGGTGTTGAACCAACAGAAGCAAAATGTCTGAGACTTTCCACAGAGGCTTCTATCCGTCCTGTCTGGTGATTAAACCCCACAGTGAGAGAGGAACATCATGCAGTCGGGCACCGAGCAGACTGTGTGTCATATGAGGCTGCTAGCTGAAATGTTTGACTTTCAAATGATTACCATCCCACCTCTTCATTGTGGCTGATTACCACGTCGAGCGCATATGGAATTATGAGTGATGAGTCAAGCTATGACTGATAGGACTGGTTGTACCTGTTTATACTCTGTGTATACCACTGCAACTCAGACTCTTTATATTTTCATTCTGCGGTGTCTAAAACAGTCAGACGCTGTGGAGAACTATTGCAATTTGCATATAGTCCTTCGTGGTTTCACTTACTTCACTGCATAAAGACAAAATGTTCCTTTATTTTTTGTAAACATTAATGTGATCTAGGGAAAACCCATATTTTTGTTTCTGCTAAACTACACAACGATATATGCCATTGTTTCCCATTGTAAACACTGCAGGAGCCTGTCTGTACATTACAGAATCCAATCTGGCAAAACACTTTGGGAGGCCGGTCTGGATTTGCTGTTAGACACTGCCAGTATGCCGTTTCCGGCTCTGGGGAAATGTATTGCTCACTGGTGACATGATATGAAAAATACAAAGAAGTCAGGTTGTAAAGCTTCACTCAAATACCTGCGGCGTGACATTAAGTAGAGAGGAAACATGAGGGATAACTCCTGCTAAGTGAGTTTTTGCGGCCGCTGCGATGCAGTGTCTGATAGGGAGCGGCGGTATAAGATAAAGGGATGTGCAAACACACATGTTGAGACCTCATCATACATAGCATTGTAAATAGGTGTGGTTCCTGTGAGGGGAGGAATGGATTCCCCTCCTTTAAGAGGATGGTTCGGGAACATTAACCTCTGCAAAACAAAAAGTGTTTTCTTCAGAAATGAAGAGAGGAAGCTTGTATTCTCATTCACATCAGGTATTTTGAAATAATACATACACTTCTTAGCGGTTTCAAAGGGCAAGGGGTTGCGAAACTAATCCAGCCTGCCTTCAGTTCAAATAAAAAAATTGCACTTATGTTTTTTCCTCTTCAGGCAGCCGCGATTAAACACACACTGCATTCTCATGTGTCAGCAGGAGATGTCAAGCTCCGGATCATGAACCCACTTAGTGAAAACAAGCTGACAGCAGAATCAGAAAAAGTAAACTGGCGGTAAAATAAAAGCTCTGCTGAGAGAAATGGATTTATCAGGGAGGTCAAAGAAATGTGATTGCACAGAAGATAACCATTTGTTTCATTGTTCTCTTTGCTTTAATGTGACAAGTGAAGGAGTGACTGTGTGAACATGTTTGACGTTTGTCCTCTTTTTCCCTCTCTCAACAGAGTTTCAATGCTCCTTGACGTTCTAAGATGAAGTTATGGAAAGGTGCTACTTTTGCCTTCGTGCTCTGTGGCGCAGCCCTGTCCATCGTCTTCGTTAGAAACATGGCCACTATCGGACAGTTCAGACCTAAATCGAAATACCCGTACACGTCTCCATCCTCATCAAGACTGTCCTCATTCTCTCAATCAACTTTCAAGACCTCACCGCAATCACCCTCCTCCTCCTCCTCCTCCTCCTCCTCATCAGCAGAATCGGCAGTGAAGTCCCGGCAGATGGGTGGGCCTCAACGGAGACCCCGCTCCGCAGACGAGATGAACTCGGTCCTCTCAGAGTGTAAGATAAACTGTTATTGTCTTCCTTCCCTGTCTGTCTGAGATAAGGTGTTAAAGGGCAGATTGGGTTCAGACAGGAGACATCTCACATCTTACTTTGGTGTTCACAGATTGTGTTTTTAATGTATCACAGCAGCACACAGTCAGTTAGCACCTCATAGTTCATATGATGACACTCAACTTTCCCACAGACCCATTTAGTGGCATTCCTCAACTTGAATCAGCTTCAAGAGATGCAGATAACGATAAGACTCATTGGAAGCTGTCGTGTTGTCGGATAAACGTGTTTTATTTTGTTTGCACATGAGTTTATCCTGCCTACTACTGCATGTTATCTTTGTGAACCTTATCTGATTATCTTTACACAGAAATCCGATAATCCTTCCACCACCTGTGTAGTAACGTATGATTTACCTCCTCTCTGGTAGTTTCTGCGATGTTCCAGAGCTTCACGGAGGGCGAACTTCGGCATGTGGTCGGCGCCTTGCTGGACAGGAAGAGGAAGAAGAGCCGGCTCCTGGGAGAGAACCAGGCTCGAAGGACTAAAAGAGCGCGAAGGCCCAAGCCCTGCTCTTTGAGGGAGCTGGAGCTGACCGTAAGTGAACTGGGTCTCGGCTACGAAAGCGACGAGACGTTGCTGCTGCGCTACTGCAGCGGGAAATGCCTGGAACACCGGCAGAACTACGACCTTACCATGGATCACATGGTGCGGACAGGCTTCAAAAAGAAGGGCCGCAAGGACAAGGTCAGCAACGGGCCCTGCTGCCGGCCCATCGCTTATGAAAAACAGTTTTCCTTCCAGGACAACAGGCACCTCCATCACACAGTACGAAATATGTCGGCGAAGAACTGTGGGTGTGTATGACCCCGAGAAATGGACCTCTTCATGCTGCTCTCAGACACTGTTGGGAGAGTTGGACATGAATGCTGTTTAAAGACAAACTATGGAATAAAATCTCAAGGAAAAGAGGAAAGGAAGGGAATGTGTTCATGGCTGTTCCATGGCGGCCTTTTTCTAACAGGGAGACTTTTGACGTCTGTCAAAACAAATTGGATCCAAATCACGTGGACAGCAAGTGCTGTGATTTTGTGGATTCCATGTAAAGAGACAGAAAATGACTGTTCGTACCAAAAAACGTTTTTATTATATTTTCTATCTGTCTAGTAACACTGTAAACTGTGGTACAACAGCGATGTAGCAATGTTGTATGTTTGTGATCTTGCATTTGACTAGTTGGCTAGCACATGCGATAGATGAGCTGTGGGTCATGGAGGACTAGAACTGCAGCTCCTACACGCCATATTAATGGGCATTCAGTTTAGTAAGACCAAATGCAGACACTAAACCACCTTTAAGGCAAAAAAAAAAAAGCTCAATAATTTACTTCAAATCCATAAATAAAAGTTTGGACCATTGACCTCAAGTGTTGTTTAGTGATCAGCTGTCTACAGGAAGCATATCTACCTAAAGGAGTGTGGACTTGTTATCAGCGATCATGACTTTGTGCCCTGTTTCCCTGCTTTCAAGCGATCATCTTACTGATTGCAGTGTTATTATACAAGGAAAAGAAAAAGCATTATTGATAAGGAATTTGACGAGTGAAGAAAATCATTTTCCATAGCTCCAGGTTTGCCCGCACATGTAATGATTGTGTTTGTTGATGTTGTGTAGATTATCAATGAGCGCCTGTTTTAAAACACACTCACTTTAGTGAAAATAGATCCCATCTGCTCTCCATCGAAAATCTCATCACACTCATGTTTGAGTCCTTTTTTATACTTTTCCCAAATAGCCCATTATTGTAATTACCCATAATTCTCTGGAATTATTTTCCTCAAAGAATTGCCAAAACACACCAAGTAAATTCAACACGCAAGATGTTTTCTCAAACTTAGATGTGTTAACATATCATGTCTCCAGTTCCAGGTGATATAATCTTTTTAATATCGTCTCTGGGTGTAATTTATGAACGTTTACACTTTCAGCTGAACTGAGGCACAGGTGTGAAACAAGAACAATGGTTTTAGTGATCATAAGTGGCAGGTTTTTCTTCTGGCTGACAGAAAAACTATGACGTAGAATCAGGATCTGCAAATGTGTTTGCACCCATCCAATAAACCCTGTAACTTCCTGTGAAGCGCACAGTACAGCCTTCTATTGGCCCAATCAAATGCCTCCTTGTTGTAACGCCTGGTAGAACTTTAGGGTAAAATAAGCTATTGTAATTAATTATGAAGCATCTTTTTCACACTTTATTTGGTTTTGAACCCATTGCAACTGTTTGCCTGAAGTACGATAAATTATGTTTTTGTTTTGTTTTTCCTGAGGAGCGGCAGAGTGGGGCGCGGATGCGGTGCATCTTATATTGTAGTTTATATTGTATTTATTTGGGAAGTAAATTATGGTTTTGCATATTTATTTAGATTACCACACAGAAACGGGACAGCTTATGATCATTAAGCAACTGTGCCAAAAAATGTTTTATCTAACATTCTATATTGACTGCTGAATAAACATAATTTCAGAGGTATGGATGTTCATCATTTATACCAAACTATCAACCTTTGGGTGCAACAAATATTCTGTACCCAGATTGTATTTAAAATGAATAAATACATAAATAAAATAATACAATTCTTATTATGCGGGATGCTGTTTATAATGTAATAAACTATTATGCAATGGGGATTCATGTGGGGAAAGATCTGATTACACTAAATAAACCATATGGCAGGAAAAAACCACAACACCTTTGACATTATAATATGTGAAGGTTTCTTGATGATTGCTGCTTCACTCAGTGAGCTTATCTCCTGGAAATCATCTATTATACAGCAGCTCAGCCGCCCGTGCTGAACAGCAGTGATGACATAAGCTTAAACAACAGAGCTGTGACCAGACAGCTTGATCCCTCCAGCAGGCGGGAGAAATCATCAGGGACACGACCTTGACAGCTACTCATTTCAAATGTGTATTAATCCGCAGCTGAACATAATCCCCAACAAGTGCACTATTTACTGCTAGATGAGAAATGTGCTAAAAACTAGCTGTTGTGGGAAATTACTCAAACTATAATTGTGACCCAATTTATGAAAAGTTTTTGATTTGGAACTAATTGCCACAGACAGGGGCTTCAGAAAGTGATGAGGGACAGCGATTGGTTTGGTAATCATTGAGAATAAGAGAATATCAAATACTGCCAACTTTATCCCATCAGTGAAATTACCTTATTCTCAGTACACAGTGTGTGTTTTGGGGATATTTAGAAGATGGCCTTCAGGAAATGTGTTTGTTAAGTTCATCCCCCAAAACATTTTACAAAAAAAAAGAGTAAACTTTTCCATGGTGAATGTCAACACACTTGTTTTTAGCTCCACCACATAGCAATTTTGAGTCAAGCTGAAAGGTTTACATTAGGATTTTATGAGAGAACTTTGTGAACTCTTACAGGAACAATACACTTTCTACAGTGTTTTTTACTAACACCACTGCACCTAGCCATGCAGAAGGTCACATGGACTAAAAAAAATATAATTCGATTTAATTGAGTTTGTGCATTACAGCCATGAATTTTTCTTATAACCACAGCTGCCTTGATCTCATTTGAAACTGTCTTAATTATTGCCTTCATTTCTGTTCATTTGTTTTCAATTGCACAGGAAGGAGATGTGCTTGTTTTGATCTCCTCCTACACAGCTTAACCACCAAGGAAACAGTCGTCAATGAGCGAGTCAATCTTACATTTAAATGTATGGAATCATACTTTGATTGGACAGGGAAATTATAAATCAAGTCTGTCAAGATTCATTATTCTATGCTGACATACAAAACAGATGTATTGTATCATAATGTGTTCCCTATTGGTTCGTAAACCAGGAGCTAACGCTGACACAATTTAGTACCTCTTGCTTTAAGGCCATGACTTGTTGTTTTCTTTTCCAAAGGAACATCCCTAAGACATGTCATAGCAGGTAAGCGCAGGTGTAATAAATGTCAATAATTGTAGCTTCATTCCTTTCACATTTGTCTGATCTTTGGCCAAGGTATTTATATGTCTTTCTGGAATACCTAAATGGAGCTTGGCCATAACATAAGTATTTACATCTGGGACAACTCTTTCAATACGTTTTATAATATACAACAGTGTTTAAATATTTGAGCAAGATTTAGTACAAATTGAAGTCAAAACATTAAACACACCAAATGAGTCAGAGGGTTCCCGCGTCATGGCAGCGATAGTTCATATATATATACACGGAATATACAGTATTGTTTGGAAAATAATCTTTCATGTGGGGGTAATTCTAGAACAATATTTATCTGGGGTATATGCCAGGCCTTCAGATGCCAGCTCTCACTTTGATTCAATATGATATATATATATATATACTGAAGGTCTAGTGAAGTAACAGTGTATGTTGGAGGAGAGGTTTACATACCGCCCCACCCTAAACCAGTATTTCCCTTTGGTGGAAAGTTATCTTAAATACAACATGTTTTTATTGCCATATTTCATCTCCTAAGTATCAGCTATATTAAGCAGGAAAGGCTCCCCCTGGATAATGTTTGAATGAAGACATCGTTTTTGAGACACAAATCCTAGAAAACGCAACAAGACTTCCTGCACAGCTCCAATGAGGCCACACCAGCTCTCTTTGGGGGTTTATAGCACGGCTGCAGGCATGTTGAGGTAACACAGAAGTCAACTTGAATTATCTGAGTTCAGAGTCGATCCGAGGCAGGTCACATGGAAAGATTTGGCTGATGGTTGGTCTTGGGTGGCTGTTGTATTTTTGCGAGTAAAAAAAACTAATCTTTTCCCCTTTGGTTTTTATTTGGCCAAGCGGAGCACATGTTTCAGTTTGACTGGGACTTACTGTATCTACTACAGCTGTGTGGGAGAAATGACTTCAACAGTTTTTATTTTAAGCAATTTCATATTTTAAACCAGGAACAACAGGGGTACATGCCCCTCACATCATATGGGCACGCCCTCATACATTTGGATGGAATGAAATCTAATGTATGCAAGAATTTCCCAAACAGTGAACACTTTCTCTCAAGTTACAAGAACATGGAGAACGATTGGGAGGTATTTCCCAACATGTTGTATTTATATAGTTTTTTTCCTAATTTCTTGGTATTTTTTTTCGCCCGGAGAACCAAAAAATGCTTAAAATGTTTACAACAGCAATAAAAGTGGAACCACTTTACCTCTTCTATATACAAATATTTCCGCTACTTGCCACTGCTGTAAATGGCCTTCAACCAAAACGCCTACACACCCACAGCAAAGAAAAGCGGGACCTGAGGGAAGAAAAGATGGCTAATGAAAGCAACACTAGCAAGGAAATACAACTGCATTAAAACACATGGCAACCATTTTGATCAAGCTATGATAAATCTACAGGAATTCGTGCCACACTTGATCTGTGGTTTGACATTTTCGTGGAAATAATCATTACAGCTATTTGTTTTTCCTGACGTATTTTTCATGGGGTGATAATGGCGGCTTATACCTTGGGCAAGCTGGGTTTATAGACTTCCGAACTGAAAAAAGTGAAACTCTATACCATTTAGGGGCTTTAACGGAACAGAGGAGATATTAAGCAAGACTGAAGAACCACATTTTACCTATTATCCTCTCCTTATCCTATCCGCTCCAATACCAATATCAGTGTTTGCAGATTTAGAGGAAATTCCCTCAATCTTCATATCAACATTTTTAGCATGTTTGAGGAAAATAGTGTTGGTGTATACAAGACATCTGTTACTGGTAACAGCACTGACAAGATGTACAATAAACATGCCAAGATTTTACAACCCCCTCCCATGTCCAGCTGCATATTGGTGAGTTCAGACATCTTCAGAGGGAGATAGCAGGATGGAGGATGCAGCGGTGACTCTGGAGGACCCTGGCAGCCTGACGCTGAGCGAGCAGGTGTTACGCCTCTTCCTGCGCGACACTCCAAACATTAACTAACACAATAGTTTTGGGGCATTTTTTTCATGTTGTTTGTTTCTGATGAAATTACTGCATCAAGAAATTGGGCGTTCCTTAACAAGAATAAACCATTTCAAAGTGATGTTGGGCTTTCCATCTTAATTTCCATAAACATTTACAGGAAAGACATGTCTTAAGTACTGAGGGGAAACTCCGCCCCTTATACTCCTCCCAATTGGCAAATTCTAGGAAATATTATCAATCTCAGGTTCATAGTTGTATTTTGTGCCTCTACTATGACATGTCTCCATGCTTTAATGTTGAAAAAGGTATTTTATTCTCAGGCTGCAACAGAATGGCGATTGAAATGACACGTTATTACATATAGTAATGAACTATTATAAACAATCACGCATGAACATACAGGAATGCACACAATGAAGTCTCTATAATGACTGCAATAACATAAAGAACACTGCATACATTGGCCCCTGCTGGCCCTGCATCAACTTGGCGTTACATTGTTCATTATGCAAGGTGAGGGAGCGTGCCTGGTGCGGCCGCACCTCGTGCTGTCCCATAGTCAGCATGGCAAAGTTAGCGTAGTAATGTCGAAAAACAAAAGGACCTGCATACAAAACCCCCCACTTATACCGCCCGAATAATGGGCAACCCGGTCTCGACCCCAAATATCTGAAGGGCTTGACCCCCTTGACTTTTTTCACTTTGAGATATGGTAAATCCCCGAAATTGCCTTGTCTCCTCTATAATTCGTTCTGACTTCTTGGTGTAAAATGGATAATAGGAGAGGAATAGGATAGGCGAGGTTATGGTTATAGTCACAAACGTCTAAATCTCCTTTAAGGGAGTTAGAAGTATAGTTGTAAAAATCGTACAAACTCCTTTTATCACAACCACATATGTTCTGTAGACAATGACCATTGTCGTGACTGTTCTACATGTTATTTGTACGGTTCTAAAATGTTGGGGGAGGGTACAGGTCGACGTATAACCACTCAAGTCTGTAGAAGTCTCCCTCTATCGTCCTACCTCCTACGTCGCCACTGAGACCTCCTGGGACCGTCGGACTGCGACTCGCTCGTCCACAATGCGGAGAAGGACGCGCTGTGAGGTTTGTAATTGATTGTGTTATCAAAACCCCGTAAAAAAAGTACAACAAACAAAGACTACTTTAATGACGTAGTTCTTTAACCCGCAAGGAATTGTTCTTATTTGGTAAAGTTTCACTACAACCCGAAAGGTAGAATTAAAGGTATTTGTAAATGTCCTTTCTGTACAGAATTCATGACTCCCCTTTGAGGCGGGGAATATGAGGAGGGTTAACCGTTTAAGATCCTTTATAATAGTTAGAGTCCAAGTATCAACATAAAACACGGAGATGATACTGTACAGAGGTACGAAATTACAACTTTTTCCATAAAATAAGAGTCCGACGTTGTCTTACCGCTAACTTTACTGTGCAATAATGTATATCATTACTTGATAATATTTGTTAGTGCGTACTTGTATGTCCTTACGTGTGTTACTTCAGAGATATTACTGACGTTATTGTATTTCTTGTGACGTATGTAACCGGGGACGACCGGGACGTAGTTGAACCGCAATGTAACAAGTAATACGTTCCACTCCCTCGCACGGACCACGCCGGCGTGGAGCACGACAGGGTATCAGTCGTACCGTTTCAATCGCCGATAGACCGATTGGACGAAGATAACGCGTGCTCATTCGAGACATAATACTTGTAATTGTGGTTGGTTATGGTGTTTTGATCCGTTCTTATGATACGGAATGTAAAAGACGGTACGGGTGCGTACAGGTGTGTGTGTCTTACTTGTGTGACGGAGTAAACGAGGCTAGCATGACACAGGAACGCCTAGGAAGACAAACGCTGCCAACGCTGGCACTGCTATTGGCAAAAACCTGAAGGCGAGGTTAGGTATAACGTCGAGTTGCACAGCGTTGGCAGCGTTGTTCTACCGTTCCCTGTGATCATCGCTAGCCTGTTTACTCTTCCACGAGCAAGTAAAACACACAACACCTGTACGCACCCGTACGTACTTTTACATTCACGTGATGGAAAAGAACGGATCAAACCCATAACCACCCAATCTCGACAGTATTATCTCGAATGAGACTTATCTTCCGTCAATTCGTTTATCGGCGATTACAANTCAATAAACATTGAATAGCATATCATGCAGTTTGTCTGTGCCTTTTCCTCCGTGTTGTCCTGGTTTGCTGTGCTGCCTCCTAGTCGCCACCATGGTTTGCTGTGCTGCCTGGGGATGCTCAAATCGCTCCGAGAAAGGAGTACGAATGTACGGCTTCCCCACTGACACAGAGCGGAGGAAAAAATGGCTGGCTCAAGTCAGCAGGAGCAATTTCACGACCAACAGCAAAAACATATTTGAGGTTATTATATACAAACACTGCATTTGCACTTTTTCACAAAACGAAACCACACCATTGGGAAAGCTTAATGTTTTGTTTAAACAGGGAAAGGCTTGAAAAACACTAGAGAGTTGAGACTCAGGGTGCAGGGTGAGGGTCTCAGTGCAGGTGTTCCATTGAATCCCCCTCTGGTTCATGTGCTGAAAGAGGGAGTAACAGACAGGAGAAAGGGTTATACACACCTATATAGCACACCTATTGTATGGGAAATTGCCTTGGGGAGATAAGGTGTGGTCTTTGTTCCCAACTGAAGTTATGGAACTTTATTATTTGTGAATTTAACAAAGTATGACAAATGGCATCAGTAACAGATGTGATATGAATTTCTATAAAGTTGTCTCACATTCTTGGTCATATTTTATATACAGTATGTAATAAGTATAACATGTCCAGTAAGTATAAAGTGTTTCCTAATACTGTGTATTCAACCACTATGGTATAGTGTATGGTACTATGGTATGGTATCCTAGCTTAATCTGTTATATGTAAACGTTCCCTAAATCTACTAATTTAGGGATAATCCACTGACATCCTTTAATACACATGTTAATTTGAATCAGATTTACTGATAATATCCGCAATATATATCTTTAAACTTCTTCTTACCTTTAAAAGTCCGTCACGAACGGTCTATTATGCTGCAACTCTACAGCTCTGCTAGCCTTGGCGCTAACTTCCGGGGAACGATTTAGAGGCTCCACGATCCGCCATTGCTGTAAAAAAGTCGTCCATTGGAGTGAACGGAGATGACGTAACTCTCAGTCTATATGGCGCTGGTAGTACCCCTCACTGCAGTGCGCAGTACCTCGGCGCCCCTCCTTCTCAACCTCAAGATCGCCCCTCCTTCTCAACCTTTGAGACACGTGACGGGACGCCCCTCCTTCTCAACCTTTGAGGCACGTGACGTCCCGACTCCCGTGTTGTGTACTTACCCAGTCACAAAAGTAACATATTATATCTTATATTATTAATAGGGCCGGGACTTTAACGCGTTAATTAAGATGAATTAATTACACAAAATTAACGCATTTTAATCGCACTTATTTTTGCACCGCGGAACGTTTCTCACTGGATGAGTTTCAGGGTACCGATTATACTGGAGCACCAACTAACGTTCATGACTTCAGACAAC